>NC_088365.1:48520581-48525581 GCF_034508935.2 Berghia stephanieae | reverse complement strand
CTTCTTCTTCTTCTTCTTCTTCTTCTTCTTCTTCTTCTTCTTCTTCTTCTTCTTCTTCTTCTTCTTCTTCTTATTATTATTATTATTATTATTATTATTATTATTATTATTTATTATTATTATTTTATTATTTATCATCATTACTATCAGTATTATTATCATCATTATTACTACTATTTTAATTACTTTTTCCCCCTATTAAAAGAGCTGTAACTTAACAATACTTGCCTATTTGGACAATAAAGATTATCATTATCATTATTATTATTATTATTATTATTATTATTATTATTATTATTATTATTATTATCATCATCATCATCCATCATCATCATCATCATCATCATCATCATTATTATTATTATTATTATTATTATTATTATTATTATTATTATTATTATTATTATTATTATTATTATTATTATTATTATTATTATTATATATTATATTATTATATTATTATTATTATTATTATTATTATTATTATTATTATTATTATTATTATTATTATTATTATTATTTATCTCATTTGAAGTGTAACACCACTTTTCCGGAGCACTAGATTCATAACTTGTATAACTGATATACTGGTTTCAGTGTGATGGCATATTATTTTCTAGTCTAAATATATTATGCTGGTCGTCAAGCAATATCATTTACGTCTCGAATCCTAATAATCTGCCTATACAACCTGATACAAAAAAAAAATTTATGCAACCATATGATTCATTATGAAGCCTGTTCGTTATTAGTACTCAGAAGGGCTGGTTACATACACACTTCCAAGGAATTTGGAATTCGGAACCCAAAAAGTAAAAGGTATGAGGTCACGATTTTTCTGTCCTATTATGGGCTTGATTTAGCATTGTTGTATATTTTAAAATAATAAAAAATAAGATAAAAATAAAAATAATAAAATAAAATTCCTTTTATTCATCCCCCAAGGGGAAATTTGTCTTTAAGGTATATTCCAAGGGAAGACTATAATAACTCAGGCGCCAGCCGCAATCCAGTGCCTCAACGTGAACTAGGGCCAGGTGACTTGCTCAAGACCACACAACGAGGCAGGTTGTCGAACTCGGCGCCTTTTGGGTACGAAGCAAAGAGCAACGCTGCCCTTTTGCGTTGGTTTGGGAGTATTTCCATTAAAACAATTGGGTAATCAGACCTGACAAATAAGTACACGTTGGTCGTTGGTATCATGAGGACAAGAGATTATATTGCATGATTCAATCATGTCTCACTCACCGCCATTGCTCTTGGCATCTGTTTTCTTTGTCTCACTGGTTGTTTCCCCTTCAGAGTCGGTCGTATCCCTCTCTGGACGAATAAATTGATTTTGAATTGAGAGAATTCAAAATGAATGAATGAGAAAATTAATGAATAAATGGGAGAATGAATGAATGAATGAATGAAATAGAGGTTGGGATTATATCGATTGGATCATTAAATAAAAGTAAAAATAAACGAATTCACCCCCCCCCCCCAAATAAAACAAAAACAACTAACAATACAAAACAGGAATAAACAAAAACAAACAAATACCCACACAAAAAAATCTATAACCCCCGCTCCCCCCCCCCAAAAGAACCCCAACCAAAAAACCATAAAAGCAAACAAACAAACAAACAAACAACAACAACAACAACAACAACAACAAACAAACAAAGAAAAACGAACAAGTACGTGGAACTTGCCTTTTAACGACAGAAAAGACTTATCTGTCTCGTTACGGACCATTTTCCGGAATTTCCCCTAAACGTCATGCCCATCCAATATAAAAATTGATTTTCTTTTTTCTAAACTCTATCTAACTCAAAACGAATGAAAAAACTGGAAAATGACATCCTCCATTTTAATTAGATACATGAACTTGAAACTTTTCAAAACAAGTGTCTAAAAAGAATGTTCAACATATTATTGTTTATGTTGTTGATGGCCGAGGAAGGGGTTTGAGCTCTAAATTTTCCGTGTTTTGTATTTTGTTCTTTTTTAAAGTTGTTATGTTTATTTTTGTTTATTATTAACTGTAACAAAAACGTTTCTTCAGATTTTGTGATTTACAAAAGGAATCTGAAAGAGACAAATAAAGGTTGTATCGATTTTCCTATAGTTTCAGACCTGCCCACTATCATAGAATTACGAAATTTTAGCTCCAATCTTTGAACTTCTTGGGCATCTCTAAGTCATTAAAACTTATTGAAAATGAAAGGTGATTCCAGACTTTAAATTTTAAAGATTTTGAAGTGAAAGCTATCCCTTGTGATGAAAAAATGTTGATTTTTAAAGTTATCTATAGCCACAACAATTTATATCTCCTAAAAATGACACAGTCTTAGATTTTGAAGTAGGCAAGTCTTCAGTTGGTAAAACATAGTCCTTTCAGAGCCACTAGGCCCATGGAGCAGGAGTTTATACCGGTTTCTATAGCGTGAAACGGATAGTAGTAACTGCTTGCTATCCTTCGGAGCTATCAGGACCTCTCCCCACCCCACCCCCTCGCCACCCCCATCTCTTGTAAGGAGTGGATTAACGGAGTGTTGAAGATTAACAAAGTTAAAGTAAATAAACAAACCTTTCCTGACCAAGTCTTTAATTTCGCCTTTCTGTTTCTGAGATCTGAGCTCCTCTTCCAGTTCTTTGATCTCGTGATTTTCCCCTTGGAAGTTAAAAATAGAATTTTCCAATTATATACTCAGTTCCATTAATAAGATCAGGGTCAAACTATTTCAATGGAGCAATGATGATTTTTTAACGAAAACAATATACCACTTTATGTTTATATCGACGTGTACAGATGTGCAGGTTTGATAAGCAAAAATGGATATGGATTTTTTTTTTGTAATGGATATACACTTAAACCAAGGCAAAATATTATCCATTATAACGATGTTAAATCAGGGCCATAATTGCATTCAGTTATCAGACCTGCAAATATGTGCACGTAGGTTTATAACACTTAAAAGATGACGAAAAATTCACATCGTTGAGCAATATTCTAGCCCTTGATATGCATTATTTAAAAATTGTCACCAATTCAGCATGACTTTTATAAAATATGCTTGAAAATTGTAGAAAATGTTCTCCAAATTAAGATCCAAATCTTATCTTATCTTACTAAAAGCTGAATATAGGAATTATCCTTCAAATGCCTTATACAATAGCTTATAATTACAAAATCTCATACAGCTTGCATTGTATCATTCACAGACAGCTTTACACAACTTTGAACGTAAGGAAATATATATCAATACGGCAGTGTAAAATCAAAAATTACTAAAGCATGAAGGCATAACGAAAATGCTTAATTCAACATTAAAATTTTTCCTGATTTTAAGATTAAAAAGTTGTCATTTGTATCCATCAAGCCCACATACTCTTCACCGTTAAACAATTTCAACCGACGTCCACATATTTGCAGGTCTACTTACCAAACGCATGCAATTATGAGCTTGATTTAATATTGTTGTAACGGACAACATTGTTTTTCGTTGGTTTGAGAGTATTACGATTAACGCACAGATCGGGTCACGCCGACCTAGACGAGCCCTGTCACCGGTAAAATTGTTACGTGTATGGGACCTCTTAGTTCTTACTCTGAGTTTTGAGTCCAAGTTCAGAGCGTACCACACTTGGATTGCCGGATCATATATTTTTGCATAGAAAAGGCAAAACAAATTGTAGAAATATGCCAATGTGCTTTTCAGACATCACTTTTTCTGCTAAACTGCACAAAAAATGTTAAGATAAGTCATTGTTTGTTTGTTTGTTTGTTTGTTTGTTTGTTTTAAATCAGGTAACATTTATTTTAAAATTAAGAAATTAAGGAGCCTCTGTGGTGTAATGGTAGTACGTCTGACCGGTAATCAGAACGTTTGAGGTTCGATCCTCAATTGAGGTCGACTGTCTTTTGGGATGGGTTTTTTTCTTGTATTTTTCCTTCTTGCTTTGTCTGGCATCTTTCACACACACACACACACACACACTTGTTCAGATCGTGTATTTTCACCTTGATTTGTCAGTCTAGGGGTAAAATCAGTTAATTTCCTGCGTTATTGTGTATTTGTCCATCAAATATGTAAAATTGAGTAATTATAATCAAATGCACCCTGTACAAAGCAATAAGACAAAATGCCAAACTCAAATTTTAGTTCCAAAATTAAAATAAAATATTAAAAATAAATAAATAATTAATAGATTAAATGGAAAACCTATTACCACTCTTACAGCAAGTCAGTGGTGTTAAAATGATCTACATCATCAAGCTCACCTGCTTCCTCTCCTTCTTCCTTCGGATCACTTTTTTCCAAATGTGTCAAATTTATTTTCTTGACGCTGTCGGCTGAATGAAATGAATAGGTGATAATAAGAATAAATAGAAAATCTCATATCATATCATATCATATCATATCATATCACATCATATCACATCATATCATATCATATCATATCATATCATATCATATCATATCATATCATATCATATCATATCATATCATATCATATCATATCATATCATATCATCATATCATATCATATCATATCATATCATATCATATCATATCATATCATATCATATCATATCATATCATATCATATCCAATCGTTTCATACCATATCATATCATATCATATCATATCATATCATATCATATCACATCATATCATATCATATCATATCATATCATATCATATCATATCATATCATATTCAATCGTTTCATATCATATCATATCATTTCGTATCATATCATATCGTAAAGTATCGTATAATATCATATAAAATCACAGAAAATTATATCAGATATCATATCATATCATGTCATATCATATCATATCAAATCATATCAAAATATATGATATCGTATCGTATCGTATAATATAATATAAAACCATAGACAATTATATCAGATATCATATCATATCATATCAGTAATAAGGCTTTAGGGGGTCCCGATAGCTCAGTTGGTAGAGCACTCGCTTCACACGCAAAGGTACCAAA
>NC_088365.1:48508081-48513081 GCF_034508935.2 Berghia stephanieae | reverse complement strand
TTAGGACCATTAACTCTTGCACTGCCAATGAAAATTATGCCAGTGCAACTATGTAAATCCCCTCCACCTCCAGCACCCACCTCAACCCCCCCCCCCCCCCCACCAAAAAAAAACAACAAAAAACAAAAAACAAAAACAAAAACAAAAAACAAAAACAAACCCCAACCTAATTATCCAAAAAGGGAGCGTATTCAATGGGAGCAATCTACAGATAGTATGCAGATGACGTCACTCAAGCCTTTGTTATTGTTTTTGCCATCAGCGTTTGTGAGTTGTTCTCACTAAACTGTATTAACCAGACCATAAAAGTTCATGGTTACACAGAGTTTGTGTGTTGGTCCGTTATACCTCCGGATGGCAATGTTGTGAACTCCTTGGCCAAGCGCATTCTATCTGTATTCATGTTTTCGTCCAACCAGGTCATCAATCACATGATTTATTGGGTATTTCTTAACAAATGTAAACACTTTGCTTTGTTTACAAAATTTATAAACATACCCATGTGGCAAGCTGAATGGAATGACCAATCGTGATGTTAGATATATAAAAAAAACTGTGAACACTTTTCACTGAGTTGGTCACTTTGAGTACATTTTGCAATGTGACCAATGACCTCGAGCACATGGAAAGTTAATATTTAGTATGCGCTTGGCTGAAAAGCTCATAACATTGCCATCCGGAAGTATAACGGACCAACACACAAAACTGTGTGTATCCATGAACGTTTATAGTCAGGTTCATACAGTTCAGTGAGCATTACTCATGAACGCGGATGGCAAAAAACAATAACAAAGACCTGAGCGACGTCATCTTCGAACTATCTATATAGATCGTGCTCATTATTAGACTTTTCTTACATCTCTCCTTATTGTCAAGGTGGGTTTTCTGCTCAATTTCTTTGGTCATGTTGATCTTCATGGGGTCGTTTTCTGGGAATAACAATCAATGTAAGAAAATGAATCGTTTTATGGTGTTGTTATGTTCCTGTGAATAACAATCCATGTAAGAAAATGATTCGTTTTATGGTGTGCTTATGTTCCTGAGAATAGCAATGAATGTTAAGAAAATGAATTGTTTTATTGTATTCTTATGTTCCTGAGAATAACGATCAATTTACTAAAATGAATCGTTTTATGGTGTGCTTATGTTACTGAGAATAACAATGAATGTAAGAAAATGAATTGTTTTATTGTATTCTTATGTTCCTGAGAATAACGATCAATTTACTAAAATGAATCGTTTTATGGTGTGCTTATGTTACTGAGAATAACAATGAATGTAAGAAAATGAATTGTTTTATTGTGTTCTTATGTTCCTGAGAATAACGATCAATTTACAAAAAAATGAATCGTTTTATGGTGTGCTTATGTTCCTGAGAATAACAATCAGTATAAGAAAATGTTTCGTTTTTTGTGTTCTTATATTCCCAAGAATAGCAATCAATGCAAGAAAATGAATCGCTATATAGTGTTCTAATGTTCCTTAGAATAACAATCAATGTAAGAGAATGAATCGCTGTCATAAATATTTTATTATTTTAGTACATTTATGATTCATTCGATTGTGAACAATTTTCAATAACTTCGGTATTCTTATGCTCCTGAGAATAACAATCAATGTAAGAAAATGAATCGTTTTAGTGTTTTTATGCTATATAATAAAAAATCAAAACTTCATCATAATCATCATCATCATCATCATCATCATCATCATCATCATCATCATCATCATCATCATCATCGTCATCATCAAAAACTTTATCAATATCATTTAGGATGATTATTATCTTTTTAAAAAGTCAACAATTTTGAATAATTTGCATTGGAATATGCCCCTATCTTTCGCTATTTCTCCAACTATTTATTCACCCATCCACCCATCCATCTTTTCATCTCGCATCTACGAACCTACCGTGGAAGTCAAATTCAGAATCTGCCTTGCTAATCACAACATTTCCAGAGGAGAGTTCATAATTGACACAGCATGTGTAGCTCGGAACTTCTTTTGACACATGTGTTTGAAAATCCATCCGCAGACAACTCTCCAGTGTTTTCTTTTGTACAGTTCCAGTTATCTATATTGCATAATAAAAATAAACTTGAGCTATTATATAGTGCATTATCCACTAAATGTGATCAAAGCGTTTTACAAAGGATCCTTAGGCAGCAAAAAACGCAACATGTAGAACTACAAATGACGCTCGTTAGACGATATTACAATTTTACTGACAGACACAACACTGTTAACGGCCAAGTACTCATTTTACACTTGAGTACGGCAAGATAATGTGAGAAAAGAGTATTTTCCAAGGACTCATCTATGCGCTGAGCGAGGCTCGAATCCAGGACCTTCCGATCCGAAAGCAAGTGTCATACCACAAGACCACATAACCGCATAATTTAAAAAAGATTTTAAAAACTTGAGCGTTTCGAAAGCACAATAGCTACGAAATATGCTCCTATCGCTTTACAAAGGGTCCCAAGTCATCGGAAACTCTGAACATATTGGATGACACATGTCGCCTGTGTGTCGCTATTAAAATATTTGAAAACATGTGATCAGGATTGACAAGAAAAATACCATCGTGAATGTGTTCTGACATGAAATTCACCAACTATCGGATGTGGTTTTGTGGTATGACACTCGCTTTAGGATTGACGATGATGATCGTGATGATGATTATGATGATAATGATGATGATGATGATGATGATGATAATGATGATGGTGATTATTATGATGATAATGATGATGATGGTGATGATGATGATGATAACGACGACGATGACGACGACGACGACGATTTTGATGATGATGACGATGATTTTGATGACAGTGATAACAATGATGATTATGAAAACGATAACAATAACAAAGACATTTGGTGGTAATTTACCAATATATCGCCTCCATCAAAATCGCCAAAATCAATATCATTATCAATAGCACTTGATTGCACAACATCACTGTCATTGAACCCATCTCCAAGGCGATTTTTGACGTTATACAGAACACTGTTGAAGGAGCTATTCCCTGAGATTTCATTGGAGCCGTACGCGAAGCTCATGTTGGCGTAAACGACTACGGTTTCTTGGTCACCGAACATTTCATCATGTTGGCCACTGGAGGATGACTGTTTACAAAGGTGGAAAGAAGTAAGATAGTAAACATTTAGGTAGGAAATGAGCATAACCAGAATATGGTGTTTACCACAACGTCTAGGTTGCTAATCTTATTAATTTTATCGTAACAATGATGACTATGATAATGATGACATTAAATTTAAATGAAAATGATGATAGATGTTAATAATAATAATAATAATAATAATAATAATAATAATAATAATAATAATAATAATAATAATAATAATAATAATAATAATAATAATAATAATAATATTATTATTATTATTATAATCATTATTAATATTATTATTATTATTATTATTATTATTATTATTATTTTATTTATTATTATTATTATTATTATTATTATTATATCATCATCATTATTATTATTATTATTATTATTATTATTATTATTATTATTATTATTATTATTATTATTATTATTATTGTTATTGTTATTATTGTTATGAAAATAGCGAGGACGACACAATATGATCACAATAACTTTAAATGAAAATAGATGATGATGATGATGATGATGATGATGATGATGATGATGATGATGATGACGAAAACGATGATGATGGTAACTAGAACCACGCAACAACATCTACGACGACAACAACGACATTGACGACAAATAATGATAACGACTTACACCTGCGTCGCCATACTCTATAGTAGAGTTAGCATTGATGATCACCAGGTCATCTTTCCCTTCTTCACGTATTGTCTTCAACATTACAGCCTCCTCTATCCAGCCTCCCGTTACATTAAGGATACAGCTGACGTTCAATGTGGACTCAAAATTCTTCTTACCCAAGGCATTTTGGGGGGTGATTTCAATGTCTAAAACTGAGCCTGTGGATAAATGAATGGGTTAATGGGTGAGGGAGGGGGCAGCGTGGCTCAGCGATACGGTCTTTGCTTCGTACCCGAAAGGTACCGAGTTCAATCACCCGCCGCTGAACTGTGAGGCCTTGAGTATCTCGCTTAGCTCAATTTGCGGCGCTGCACTGCGGCTGACGCCTGGGTCATTCCAGTATTCCTTTGGAATAGACATCAGAGACAAATTTCCCCTATGGGATGAATAAAGGGAATTTATCTTATTTATGTATCTATTTTGAATGAACGAATAAGGGAATGGATGAATGTGTGAGTGAATGAATGACTGAAGAAATAGATGAATGGATGAATGAATAAATGAATAATTGAATGAATGAATGTTTGAGTTAATGAATGAATAATTGAATGTATGAATGGGTGAGTGAATGAATGAATAATTGAATGGATGAAATTAATTAATTAATTAATGGATGAATGAATGAATGAATGAATGAATGAATGAATGGATGGATGAGTGAATGAATGAATAATTGAATGGATGAATAAATGAATGGATGGATGAGTGAATGAATGAACAATTGAATGGATAAATAAATGAATGAATGGATGGATGAGTGAATGAATAAATAATTGAATGGATGAATGGATAGCATTGGAATTGTCAGATAATCATTCACATCTGCTTTGTGTTGCGTAATTTGAGTAAAATGCATTACCAATTACAAAAACCCGGGGCCAGGGGTTTGCAATCATTGTCACCCATTCGGTATCTGGTCATATTCAACTTTGCTCGAATTTGTTCCAAGACAAAACTTTATCCACTGAGCAATCTTCACTTTCAAAATCGTTTTCTATAAAACGCGAAGAGCTGCTCGTTTAATAAAACATATTTTTGAGTGTGATAAAAAAAAATAATTAAAAAACAAACCGAACAAAACAAAATAAATGAATAAAATTAGAGTGAAAATTACCCATAGAAAAAAATTACAAAAGATTGTTGCGACCTTTAATCCTCGTTAAAAGA
>NC_088365.1:48495581-48503081 GCF_034508935.2 Berghia stephanieae | reverse complement strand
ATCGTCACATTCGTTACGATACAACCAACATTTTTCTTCTTCAAATTTCTTTTGTACATCATAACATTTAAAGAAAATGAACTGTGTGTTGTAGAGAATGTTTTTGCTAAAGAAATTATGTATCGCAAGAATTGTACTGCTATATGTCTGGGTGATAAAAAATCTATTTTGTGTTGGGTGTGAAGTTTTAGGGAAAATCTCGAAAATGGCTGGTGAGGAGAAGGTTAAACTGCATCATGTCGGGATGAATGGGACCCGAAAATTCTTAAGAATGACAAAGAGAAGTAGACGTCTAATAATTATTTTTGAGGGTTTTTTTCAATGTAAAAATTGAAATGGTACTTATTATTCAACATGCTGGATAGAATTTAACGCCAAGTTTCATGTTTTTGTCTTTAAATTTAATTTCCAGCATCTTGTTGATCCCGACATAATACCACTATCAGACGGTGGGTCACATATTGTATACAGAGATATCAAGTCAAACTCCTATTTTAAATAAATAATATAGGGACAGCGTGGCTCAGAGGGACGGTCTTTGCTTCGTATCCTAAAGTTACCGTGCTCGATCACCTGCTATAAAATGAACTGAATCAAAAGCGTGGTCTTTCAAGTTGAATGGGACTTTTTACTACTTGAAGAATGAAGTTATAACACATATTATGATCTCGTTAACTAATAAAAAATAATCGTTTATTTCTGTACCATCATTAAACAACAATAATAATAACAACAACATTAATCTCATATGATTGAAAGATCAGCACATCACATGGAAATTTAATTGTATTGCAATATCCATCAACAACTACTTCAACGCATATAATTGGCAAATAGCAGAATTGAACTGTGATTCTTTGTTCACACAAAATGTTCTAGAGAAAAAAATATAATAAAAAGGGTATAGGAAAATGTAAGAAAATAAAAATACTGATCACAGATTGTTTTGTCTTATATTATTTACTTAATTTTGTCGGGTAATAATAGATAGAAACCAACCTTATTGCAATTTTGAAGATCTGAACAAGTGTGTATGAAAGGTGCCAGACAAAGCAAGTAAGAATAATAGAAGAAAAAATAAAACAATCCCAAAAAAATCAGTCTACCTCAAGTGGGGATCGAACCTCAGACCTTCTGATTACCAGTCAGACGTGCTACCATTAATGTAATTAGTGTAATGGTAGCACGTTTGACCGGTAATCAGAAGGTCTGTGGTTCGATCCCCAGTCCAGTTCGACTAATTTTTTGGGATGGTTTATTTTTCTCTCGTATTTTTATTTCTTGCTTTGTCTGGCATATTTCACACACACTTGTTCAATTCTTTATCTTACACCACTGCCTGCTCCCTGGTTTCTTAATTTGATATAAGCAGACATGAGCCGATGAACTTGGGTGAATTGTACAGGAGCTGGTATTGGTGGTATATTATCAAGAAATATTCTCTCTCTACTCTATAATTGGAACAGCGAAACATATTTAGTTTTTCTTCATGAACTCACTAAATCCTAGATATTTTTGCTATTTTTCAAAATTGGAAAAAAATGTATTAAAAATGAGCATGTATATAGATAGTTTTATTCAACTAGCATTAACATGTAGAAACTAAAAACACTAGCTTTGATTTTGATACTACGCCTATAATTTGTCTCATAAAAATGTAATAAATAGGCATGGGGTAAAAGTAACCCCGGGTAAACTACGGAGATAGTCGGTGTTAGGGTTGAGTGAGTTAAAGATCCATCTCAGGCCCGAACGAGCTCGATAAACCTCACTATATTATTGTATCGTATTGAACTGAAAATGTTTGTGGAATTTTTATACTGTGATAATAATAAAATAAAATTCCATTTATTCACCCCCAAAGGGGAAATAATTTGTCTCTAGGGTCTATTCCAAGGGAAGACTGGAATAACCCAGGATGGATCTGTTTAACTCACTCAATGCTAGAGATTTCTGCTACTTTTCAAAATTGTAAAAAATGTATTAAAAATGAGCTTGTCCATTGATAGTTTTATTCAACATGTAAAAACTAAAAACCTTAACTTTGATACTACGCCTATAATTAATCTCAGAAAAATGTAATAAATAGACACAGGGTAAAAGTAACCCGGGTAAACTACGGATATAGTGTTAGGGTTGAGTGAGTTAAAGATCCATCTCAGGCCCGAACGAGCACTATATTATTGTATCGTATTGGACTGTAAATGTTTGTACAATGTTTATACTGTGATAATAGTATTTTTAAATCCCTTTATTCACCCCGAAAGGGGAAATTTGTCTCTTGGGTCTATTCCAAGGGAAGACTGGAATAACCCAGGATGAATCGGTTTAAAATACGATCACGCCAGAGAGAATGGTTTAGAATACGTAAGTGTTACCGCTTCATATCTTGTTGTTTTTTTTTTGGTTTAATTTCAGACTTAAGTTAACGCTGTTTGTTTGTTTGTTTGTTTGTTTGTTTGTTTGTTTGTTTGCTTTAATATAAATTGTAAATCTCATAAGTTCCTCGAATGCGTGCATTTTTGTTATTTAATCAATCAGTGCCGCCTCCCCCCTCCAAAATGACAGTCTCCATCACTGTGGTATCGCTCGCATCCTTGGCCGGTAAAGGGGCACACGCGGGTGGCAGGAAGCGATGGAGAGCGGATACCATGGTATCCACCACCTGTATAGGACATTGTCTCCCCAAAGGCCGCTCAAGACAATTCACGATGTTCTCTGCAAAACTGAAGAAGGGGATTTTAAATAAGAGTCAGAGGCGGGAAGTATGGATTATTTATTTATTTATTTATTTATTTATTTATTTATTTATTTTAGTTTGGTTGTTTAATAAACCATAAAATGCTATGATTAGAATTAAGCAGGAGATGATTAGTATCATTGCATACATATACGGTTTTATATTGTATATTTAACGCACAATATTAACAGCTGATATTGATATAATATTGTATACAAAATATACAATGGTGACCTTTGCGAGGTATAAAGTCACATGACATACATAATTAAAATTCAAAGTTAAATTAATTATATATCATTAAAGCAAATCAATTTATGCAATGCTCACAAACTCAAATAAAAAACTTTTTCATCTCCTGGTGATTTGGCAAAGATCTAACCTAAGATTACAAGACTTTGGAAAAAAAAACCCATTGATCTTTTATTAAGCACAATATCCACTAAACGTGCTCAAAGCGGTTTACAAAGAGTCACTGACCATATAGATAGTATGCGCTTGGCTAAGGAGTTCACAACATTGCCATCCGGAAGTATAACGGACAAACTCTGTGTAACCATGAACTTTTATAGTCTGGTTAATACAGTTTAGTGAGAACAACTCACAAACGTGGATGGCAAAAACAACAACAAAGGCCTGAGTGACGTCATCTTCGAACTATCTATAGAACGAGATACGACGCCTGTGAGGCGATATTACAATTTTTTGCTCCGACAGAGATAAGTGTTGCTGTGGGTCAGAGACCCCTTGTCAAGTGCTTTGAGCACGTTTAGAGGATATTGCTCTATTTAACTCCCTCCTTACCAGCCATTTTCAAAATTTCCCCAAAACTTCACACCCACCCAACACAAAAACTGACATATCTTACTCAAACAGAAAAGCAACAAGCACATTCTATATATACATAATATTGTTCGGCAACAAGGGCTCTATTGCAGAATGCCAAGTTTTTATAGATACAGCAAAAAGAATTGAAATCTGGATGAGAAAAGTGACAGTTGCATCGTAACAAATGTGACGATTTTCCAATAGGTGGTGAGGAGAAGGTTAAAAACTCAACTTTTTATTGGCCTGATTTCAGAGACAAGATCTAGTGACTTACTTGCATGTTATATCGTGAAGAGTTTTACGATTTGCCATCCCAGCATCGAAAATAGCCTTCCTGAACATCTGGGTCCTGATGAGGATGCAGCTAGAGATCCGGTTTGAGTATCTGGACAAGCAATCGAAATGGTTGCGGAACACTGGAACGATGGGAAGAGATGGGAATGGATTATCAGTGCAATAGATTGTAAATAGAGAAGAAGAAAAAATCCCGCAACATTCTTCCACCAGCGTCACCTAAATATGAATATAAAACAAACATTTTCAATTAACACACGAAAGACCCCCCCCCCCCCCCCCCACACACACACACACTTACACACCTAGATATAAAAAATGTTTTTAAGAGCTTCGAGGCCCATGGAGCCCGAGTTGATCCCAATTTCTATAGTGTGAAACGGACAATAGCAATTGCTTGCTATCATTTGGGTAGCACGCTGGTCTATCGCAAAGTACTTTCCGCGACATCTAATAGATACAACTATCCAATCGTTTCTGAGTGGAAAGGGGTGTCAGAAAGTAAAATCTCGACTGCACGATCTTGGTCCCTTTGCGTGTGAATCGAGTGCTCTACAAACTGAGCTAATGGGGCCCCCAACAACTATATGTATTTGTATATATATATATATATATATATATATATATATATATATATTATATAAAATGAAGAGAGAGAGAGAGAGAGAGAGAGAGAGAGGGGGGGGGGAGAAAGCTGAAGCCGAAGAAGGATTTAAGTCCAAAATATTCCATTTTACGTCTTTGTAAAATTATATCATATTTATTTTTGTTCATGCTTTTGAAAGTAAAATGTTTGTAATTATGGTAATTCTCCGAAAGTCACAAATTTCGAAAAGCTGGGGGGGGGGGGGGGTTCTTGATTGTTTTTTTTCTTTGTTTTTTTTGTTTGTTTGTTTGTTTACTTACAAACACAATTATGTCTATGCAATTTTGAGAATACAAGTTAATAGGTTGATTTAGTTACATCAAAGTTTCAAAACTGAAATAATTGAATGGAAATATACCAATGATCGGGCACCTCATTTTATTTGTCCATCTGATATTATTTCGTTTATGAATTCCAAAAGTTGGCATCTTAAGAAGAAATGTTTTCTTTTAATGGGTTTTTTTGTCAATGCATTAAGAAATTTGTAGACAAGTAGAAATAGGTATATATAAATAGATACATTCATATATAAATTGATAAACAGATAAACAATTAAACAACTCGATGAATGATATGAGTTATGATATACGTATGTGTATGTATAAAATGAAATTTTCAAAACAAGACTTGTAGCTTGAGCAAGAAAGGGGCAGTGGATGACAGCGTTGTCAATATATTATATAAACTATAAACGTCCTCGTTAAAATATTTAAAAGTTAGGCCTGAAAACTTGTCCTTCAAATATCTATCAATTAAAATGACCCTCATCTTGGAAAAAATCTTCTTAAAACTGAGACTTTGCAAGTCCCAGGATTGAGAAGTTTTTGCGTAATTTAAACAATGGTAATGGTAGCACTTCTGACCGGTAATCAGAAGGTCTGAGGTTCGATCCCCAGTCGAGGTTTTTTTTTCATTGTATTTTTTCTTTCTTGCTTTGTCTGGCACCTTTCATACAAGAAAAAGATCTGAACAAGTGTGTATGAAAGGTTCCAAACAAAGCAAGAAAGAAAAATACAAGAGGGGTGATGATGATGATGATGATGATGATGATGATGACGACGACGACGACGACGATGATTATAATAATGATCATGATGTCCATAAAACCAAATGATAAAACACACCTTAATCAAAATAAGAACATCCCAAAAAATCAGTCTACCTCGACTGGGGATCGAACCTCAGACCTGCTGATTACCGGTCAGCCGTGCTACCAGTACCTTCTATACACACTTGTTCAGTTGGGTATCTAAAGGACGAGTTTCTGGCCCAATTTTATATACACATGTTTTAAAGGGTACAGCAGCGTAATAGAACACTAGACTGATAGAACCTAGGAATCGTCGAAGGCTTTAGCAAACAGGGAAAGAATTAAGAAGCGTTGCACAAAGGATACAAAAAAAATATAATCATCAATTCGGGTTCAAACTTACCCTAACACAAGGCAACATAAAAAGTAATATATATATATATATATATATATATATATATATATATATATATATATATATATATATATATATAAATATATATATATATATATCTTAAATGTTGGTTGTGACGATGATGATGATGATGATGATGATGATGATGATGATTATGATGATGATGATGATGATGATGATGATGGTGATGATGACGATGAAAATGATGATTTTAATAATGATTATGATGTCGAACCAAATGCCTAAAACTTAAATTCATTTAATTCTGAATCAACAAGCCTAGCTTGATTTCGTGGGATATCTTTTTTAAATACCCACCTAACCCCTTTCTCCGAAAATAGTCTATGTGGTATTATTACAGTGAAAGTCGGATAAACTTGACAAGGGCTAAACTGAAAAAAATATAGATCTATTGATAAATCAAAATAAAAAATAGCCACACAAATCTTACAAACAGCGAAAAAAAAACCAAACGTACAAATAAACAAACATACAAAAAAAAGGCAATTAATGAAAGAAAAAGAAAAAGACCAAAAAAAAAAAAAAAAAAGACAAACGAATTATCTTTTATATTTCTTTGTTTTTGTTCGTGGTTGCAAGTTCTCGTCAATTTTATTTCAACAAACTGCTACACTGATTCTAGTGGTCTCTGTTTATTTATTTTTGTACGGAGACAAATAATTTTTAAAAACCCAACAATTATCGAGTTATGGACGAGGTATCGGCTAGTCGAATCAGACTGTGCTGTTACACTTTTCAGGGTAAGTACTCAGTACTCTTACCTGATTATGTATGTTGTATTGTGTGCGCTGCCTTAATCCAACGTAACAAGACCAAATCTAATCAAATTTGGTGTAACAAGGGAAGAAACTTAGTGATACAAGTTAAATTTTGCATTCATAACTCATGAATGAGTAGTCTCCCTTGATTATTTTTCTTTCTTTTCTTCTTTCTTCTTTTTTTTTTTTTTTTCTTTCCTTTTCTGGTCTTTTTGGATATTTTTTTTTTGAGGGGGGAGGAGGGGGGGGGGAAGTCTAGTTTTGAGGGGGATAGTTGTGTTTTTTGGGGGTTTTTTTTTGTTTTATTTGTTTTGTTTAGTTTACTTTTTAAAATGTTACTTTGCTGAAACCTAAATTATGCCTCCTCTGTGTTGAATAATCAAACTCCTTGAATTTAAGAATGAACGGATTTTATAGGTCAATGCACGAGTGTAATTTTGCCATGCTAGAAAGCATGGAAGGTTTCCAAATTTGAGCTTGCCTTGTTAATTGTTTATCTATCTGTGTCATTTCTTTCCAACGTCAATATGAGGTGATAAGTAAACTAAACTATTTCGGAATTTGAAAGAATACTAATAAAACCAAAGAGAAATCAAAAAGATTACTTATATCTCCAATCACCCCAAACAAGGTTTTCTTTGGTTATATTATTCGCTTTGAGGCGATATAGAAATATGCTTATTATTATTATTATTATTATTATTATTATTATTATTATTATTATTATATTATTATTATTATTATTATTATTATTATTATTATTATTAT
>NC_088365.1:48490581-48493081 GCF_034508935.2 Berghia stephanieae | reverse complement strand
GCTCATTTTTAATACATTTTTTTCCAATTTTGAAAAGTGGCACACAGCTATAGGATTGAGTGAGTTTAAACATGAACTAAGCGTGATCAGGGCGCTTTACAAAGGATCCCTAGCCAACAGTTATACCTAACATGGAGGGAGAGACATGACGCCTGCTAGGTGGTATTACAATTTTCCCCCCAACAAACGTTGTTACTAGCCAAGTACTTATTTTACACCTGCGTTGGGTGAGAGATTATGAGTAAAGAGTCTTTTCCGGGGACTCAATTATGCGCCGCTCAGAGCAGCGGGGATTGAACGCAAGACCTTCTGAGCCGAAGGCGAGTGTCACACGACAAGGTGCATGGCCGCACACATAGTTTTTATTATGTATGAGACCGACATGTGTCTTTCCTATATGCAATCTAAAAGTGCCCTCGATGTTGAAAATTGAGATTCTAGTGATAATGCCAAAATATATAGACTTTTATTTGAAGTAATAATAATGGTAGTAGTAGTAGTAGTAGTAGTAGTAGTAGTAGTAGTAGTAGTAGTAGTAGTAGTAGTAGTAGTAGTAGTAGAAGTATTAGTATTATTATTATTATTATTATTATTATTATATAGTAGTAGTGAGTAGTAGTATAGTATAGTAGTAGTAGTAGTAGTAGTAGTAGTAGTAGTAGTAGTAGTAGTAGTAGTAGTAGTAGTAGTAGTAGTAGTAGTAGTAGTAGTAGCAGTAGATGTAGTCTTAGTGATAGTTGGTAATTGTGACGTTTTACTGATTGAAATATTAAGCAGAGATTATGATGCGTCATACTATTTATTGTCCTCAATTTGAAAACGATAGCTGTTTTTCTTCTCATTTCAAGAATTGTACAGCTTTAATCTTGACGGAATGCCGACTTAAAAGAACAAAACTCTCCTTATAAATTAATGCGAGGCCAATTTTGTATTTTGTTGACCAATTTTTACATCTCACATAATATCAAACATATAGAAAACTAATATATAATATCTCCACAACTCCACAATTCGACACTCACCCAAACTTATAGGAAGTAAATATAACATGAAAATTATGGAAGACGCCATTTTCTTTGATGAGTGCGAGTTCGCGAACTCACAACAACAGTCACTGTGCTAGATACGATGTATTATGAAGTGAGTAGCTCACACGAGAAACTAAAACGAAACTCCTATCCCATCGCTGGCACGTGACAGCTATATATACTATACTATAGATAACAGATACATACACCTGCATGCAGGCGTACCGAGGGATTCTGGTACCGTCAAGGAGAAATATGATTCGGTTCTAAAGATAGAGGGAGGAGACGAGCATCCGTTCAAACCAGACGGACGTGTTTTGGGGAATCCGGTATTTTGAGACCACAGATAAATTTCCATCGTGTTACGAAAAAAAGCAGTGCGCATCGATGTTATTTATTTGTTGAAAAGAAGAAGAAGAAGAAGAAGAAGAAGAAGAAGAAGAAGAAGAAGAAGAAGAAGAAGAAGAAGAAGAAGAAGAAGAAGAAGAAGAAGAAGAAGAAGAAGAAGAAGAAGAAGAAAAAGAAGAAGAAGAAGAAGAAGAAGAAGACGAAGAAGAAGAAGAAAGAAGAAGTAGATGAGTTTTCCGGCCAAATGTTTGCCTACGTGTTTTCTTTCTGTGAGATACGGCATTAATCTGGTTAAAGGATAAGAAAAAGAGTCAAAGAGTCGAAAACAAACAGGGGTGGGGGGCAGGACTCGTTGAATTATTCGAAAATAGCGTTCGAAGTGTATAGTGCTGAAATTGATATTAATTTGGGTTATTGGGAAAAGCATGCACAATTATATTATTAGTGGTACGTTATGCACATGCTTTTCCCTATTTCGAGGTTAATCTATCACTTATCTCTAAGCTCACCTTTCCTATTTAGTTTTTTTTTTTAATGCACACTAGTGCTGTAAAAACCACTTGTGTCGTGTCGCTGAGAAGAGATGAGTGTGTATCATGTATGTTGGGTAGAGTAGTTTAGACCAACGAGAGCTCTGAATGGCCAAGTAGTCCGGGTTAATTATTTTTAAATCCTATAGTTTGTCCGACACAACACGCTTGTAACGTTTAAAAATATTGTGCGACTATGTGGTCTAGTGGTATGACTCTCGCCTTTGGATCTGAAGGTCCTGGGTTCGAGCCTCGCTCGGTGAATAGTTGAGTTGAAAAAGCTCTTTACTCACATTCTCTTACCGTACTCAGGTGTAAAACGACTAAATACAGCGACACAGCGTTGTCTTGTCTCTGTCGGAAAATAAAATTGAAATATCGCCTAACAGGCGTCATGTCTCGTTCTTCTTGTTATGTGGTTGTGTTGGTCAAAGACTCTTTGTAGAGCTTCTCGTTAAAAAAAACAAACAAAAAAACAAAAAAAACTTGAGCTTTTATATAGCCCAAACAACCACTTAATGAGCTCAAAGCGCTTTACAAGACGTCCCTGACCAACAGCAACAGGAAACATGTAGAACAAGACATGACGCCTGT
>NC_088365.1:48453081-48478081 GCF_034508935.2 Berghia stephanieae | reverse complement strand
GCGGCATTGCTCCCCCTCACCTCCGTAGAGAAGAAGCAACACAAAAACAACATGAGCGCCTTGACAACATCTCATACACAACACTCAAAAAACACTCACGGAAATGGCACCGAAAACCTCACGCCTTAAATCAAGGAAACCTTTTTATGGCTCAAAATTAGAAGATTTCGATATCGCCGAGACCTGGAGAAAGGAATGGACTGACTGCCCGCCAAAGGGTAGCGCAATAATCAACGACCCCTCTATCCAACCACTGCCGGGATTCCACGAGCTGACAAGAAAGCAGTGGGTACATGCAAACAGGATCAGATCCCGACACGGCAGGACAGCGACAAACCTGTACCGCTGGGGCTACCGAGATTCGCCCAAGTGCACAGCATGTGGTGGTGCCAAACAAGATATGGACCACTTGGTCCTGCACTGCCCGTCCACAGCCGTGCCAGGGGGCTATGATACCGTCCATCAAGGAGGACAAAAATACCTGGACTGGAGTGAAACGGTTCACTTGGAGGTGTAACCATAAGAAACTACTACCACTGCTTCTACTACTATCAAAACTACTACTACTACTACTACTACTACTACTACTACTACTACTACTACTACTACTACTACTACTACTACTACTACTACTACTACTACTACTACTACTACTACTACTACTACTACTACTACTACTACTACGACCACCACCACAACAACAACAACAACAACAACAACAATAACATCTCCCTTCCTTTCTCAGTTGACCACACAGATTTCAAGTTCTCCGTCGACGCAGCGATGGGGAATATGTATCTCGTCCAGTCTCTTGACTATGAGACCAAAAAGTCCTACACGCTCACGGCTAAGGTGTCCGATCGAGGAACCCCACCACTGTCTGAATCAAAGTCGATATTCGTCACCATTCTGGACGTCAATGATAACAGCCCGGTTTGTAAAATCATAGATAAAATGAAAGTGACGTCACTCGAGTCTTTGTTATTTTTTTTATCATCCGGGTTTATGAGTAATTCTCTCTAAACTGTATTAACCAGACTATAAACGGTTAAGGTTATACATAGTTTTGTGTGTTGGTCCTTTATACTTCCGGATGGCAATTTTGTGAGCTTCTTAGCCAAGCGCACACTATCTATAGAAAGCTATAGAATGAATGAATTGACGTCACTTGTCTCCTCACTACTGTTTGTAGACCGCTATTAGGGAAGAAAAGCGTGATATATGTCATTAAACTGGTTCCTATTTCATTGGAAGTGTATTACCACTCTTCCGAAAGACTGGATACACACCTTGTGTAATTCATCTTCTGGTGTCAAAGTGATGGTATCTTTTTTTCAAGTCTAATTATATATGCTAGTCGTCAATAAAGATCATCCATCCTCGCTCTTTTTACACCCCTAAGAATCTGCCTACATATCCTGCTACTGAAATAGTTATACCACCTTTATGTAACCTATTCATTCTTCTTACTCCGAAGGATTTTTTACATACACACTCCCGAGGAATTAGAAACCAAAAGAGTAGAGGGTTTGATGTAGATCTTTTCTTTCCTATTGGTTTATTGTCCCATACTCCGGAAAAACAGAATCTAAAATATTTGCCAGAAAACTCGTCTTTCAAATATCGATCGATTAAAATGACCCTGATCTTGGCAAAAACTCTTAAACCTGGGACTTTGTGAAGTCTCAGGTTTGAGAGTCTTTGGAGGTCTTGGGTATGAGAGCTTTTGCCAAGATGATGTCATTGTAGTCAATCAATATTATAAGGGCCTGTTTTCTGGCCAAAATGTTAAATCTACTTGGTTTGTTTGTTTTTCCAGAGCAGGACACTATAGGATTCAACAGTCGTGACGTCACTTCCTGCGTAATGACGCATAGTAATTTAGTAAACTGGTTCTAAACTATCGGAACAATGGCGGACGCCCTTACCAAATACGTCTCCAACGAGCATAAAAATGTATCCAGAGGAGAAAAACATTATAAGTCTGATCATGGTTTGACTTTTATACATTCTGATCACAAGACATGTGAAAAAGTTCTAGCCTGCATGAAGAATTAATAAGAAGTACCGATTTTCCTTGTTGAGAACCAAGCTATTGGTTGCTGGGCGTATGTGACATCATACTATTGAATCCTATTGTGACTGTGAATGTCAATTTACACAAAATGTATTGTACGCTTATTAAAAACATTAATTGAATATATATATATATATATATATATATATATATATATATATATATATATTGAGTTATATGCTTGAAGACCAGATAGATCAGTAGAGCACTCTTCACACGCAAAGGGACCGTAATCGATCGAGATAATTTTATTCTGATCCCCCTGTCCACCAGCAGTGATTGGGTAGCAGGGTTTGTTTGATCTGGCGGAAAGTACGTTGCGATAGACTAGCGTCCTATCCAAAGGGTAGCAAGATATTGTTATTGTCCGTTTCAAGCTGTAGAAAGCGGAATCAACTCCGGCTCCGTGTGCCTAATGACTCTGAAGCACTGACTTCCTTTGATGCCTGAAGACCAAAGTGAACTTTTTAGTTTGAGTCATCTTGGTTTTTGTCTCATTCCCAGAGCTGTCGGGCCCCGAACGTTATTGGTTCTCTCAAGGAAGATGCTCCTGCAGGCTCTTCAATCGCCACTCTAGAATGTAGAGATCCAGACACAGGAGACGGCGGGAAAATTGATTATGAAATTGTCGGAGGTTAGTACGAGTGTGACAGGTGTGAAAAAATAGAAAGAGTAAAAGTTATTTACCTACCTACTTAAATATTAGATACCGTAGTGGAAGGAAATGACACTGATGATTTAAAAGGCAGCCGAGGCGTCCCGATCGGATGATTAGGAAGCGAAAGTCAGTAAGTCAAACATTAAATTATGAGTCAATTTTATTCTCCTTTATTTTGAACATCTTTACTGAGTCATTCTGACACCCTAAATTTTAGTTACGCACGAGCAGCACAGCAAAAGGCTTAAGCTTAGCCAGAAGAGAAAGAAAGAAATGAACTTTTTTATATAGATAACGCAATATCCACTAAACGTGCCCAAAACGCTTCTCATTGTTGCTTTATTTACTTTCAGTTTTTTTGTAATATTGACAAATTAATCCTTGGCCTATTTACACAATTAAACACGTAGCTCTTTTGATAATAATGGGAACTACTAAACGATTAGTGAAAAAAAGTTAGATAAATCTTTATGTTTTGTCTTATTTAAATTGAAAAAATAATATTTCTATAAAAAGGTGACACTGACGTGATTCAAGTTTCGAATACCGGGGAAGCCACACTTAAACGCGAAGTCGACTACGACACCGAGAAGGGAACGTTTGAGATCGACGTGAAGGTCAAGGACAGAGGTTCGCCGCAGTTATTTTCCATGGCCAAGGTCATTCTGTCATTGGCGGACATTGATGACTTGAAGCCAGTTTTCTCTCAGCCTGGAGGATACACCGGAAGTAAGTTTCATAACGCCTTCTCTCTCCAGTTCTCTTTCTGTTCCTTTTTTTTCCTTTTCTCTTCTTCTTCTTCTTCTTCTTCTTCTTTGCTGTTTCTTTTCCCTCTCGTCTTCATCCTCTTCCCCTTATTTCCCCCCGCTTGTCATTAAAAGAAGCTTCAACGCTTCGCAACTTGTAGGAAAAGAAGTGGTTTATACTTTGATTCTCAGAGATAGATAGATAGATAGATAGATAGATAGATAGATAGATAGATAGATAGATAGATAGATAGATAGATAGAATGATAGATAGATGAATAAGATAGTAAAATAGATCAAATGATCGATATACAGACGTATAGATAAATACACAGATAAATAAATAGATAGATAGATCGATAGATAGATAGATAGATAGATAGATAGATAGATAGATAGATAGATAGATAGATAGATAGATAGATAAGGTAGTTTTTCAGACCCGTATACTCCATTGAGCCTGAGTATGCCCTTGCAGTTACAATAATTATTACTCATTATAACCATTGGATGGAATGCGAGTCCAAAGTACTTTCTACCGGACTTAACAATTCAAACAGCTATGGTTAGAAGAGCAGTTAGAGAAACAAATTTTCTGCCAGAAATTGAGACCGGCAGGAATCTTTGCGTTTTATATTTGTCTTTCTGCTTTACCTGGCAATATAGCAAACCCTCATCAAATGTCTTCCTTCCCCCTCCACGGATAGAAAACATACTTTACAGCACATCAGAATGCTAATGACAAAGACCTTTACGTGCTGTTACTAGAATTAGACCAAAATCACTAGCCAAATTAATGGCCTCTGGATTAACAATCACTACAGCACTGTATTAAAAATCAAATAATAAAAAATAAAATGATGATAATAATAATAATAATAATAATAATAATAATAATAATAATAATAATAATAATAATAATAATAATAATAATAATAATAACAATAATAATAATAATAATAATAATAATAATAATAATAATATAATAATAATAATAATAACTAATACTATAATACTAATAATAATAATAATAATAATTTATGGCAATATTATCTCACCTCAACATTTAAAATTTTAAATTCTATCTATTCTGCAGTTTCCAAATACATATATTTATATATGCAACTGGGATTATCTTTGTCCTTTTCATTAAGTACTGTTTGTTTGTTTGTTCGGAAAAGGAGATCACGGCATAAAATCCTCCTAACCATCGAGTAAACGTGTAAACAAAGTATTCCGGACTGGTTATCAAATGTCTAAGGTCTGATTCCAAGTAGAGCAATGTTGAATCTTAGGATAAATAATTTTTGTCATTTAATTTTTGTTTCTCTTTTCTTTGGCTCTTTCATGGTCACACCTTTTGATATCTTAAAACTGCAACATAAAAAAAAAATAAAACAAAAAACCCGATCAAAACCTGTCACGTTATTTTTTTTTAAAATGTAATATCGCCTTAACAGGCTTCATGTGTCGTTCTATATGTTCCGCGTTGCTGTTGATCAGGGACCCTTTGTAAAGCTCTTCAAGCACATTTAGTGGATATTGCTCTATATAAAAGCTCAAGTTTAGTTATGTCCATGTTTCATATTATATCATCAGATGTCCCTGAAAACAGTCCGCTTGGAACCACAGTTCTTGTGATAACAGCCACTGACGGCGATGCGCCCAACACAGATGCTTCAAAGGTCCACTTCGGGCTAGAAACAACACCTGTTCCCGATTGGATCAACGTGGACCCCTTCAGCGGTATGGAATGACTGTTTTTCTTTGTTAACGCTTAGCTCGACGTGTACTTATTTGCAGGTCTGATAACTCAATTCCTTATGGGCTCATTGTTGTAATGGAAATCTCAAAAGATATTGTCCATTACAACAATATTAAATTAGGCCCATAAGTGGGTCCAAATGTCAGACCTGCATATATGAACACGTCGGCTTAACTCTATTCCTGAGGCATATCCTTCAATTCGGCGTCGACTGTACCCATTTAACAATGACGCCATTCAGCTCTTTGTTATTGTTTATAGATCGCCAGAGAGGGGATTAGTTCTCAATATAATATTCTCTCGAACAGACTATAATAATATACGGTTACAGTTTCACATAGTTTATTTTAATGAATGTTGTTTCTTTGTTACCGCTTTTAACTTTTAACTTGCTTTTGGGACGTTTACTTGGATCCGAGGTGAACGGTATATTCAACAATGAAATGAATGAGGTTGACGTGACGTGGTTCATTTTTTGGAGCCAAGATGGGGGTGCATTGAAACCGACCGATATATGAAGGACGGGTTTTCTGGCCAAATGTCTAAATATTTAATATTTCCAAAGTACAGCAGCTGACTGCTTAAGGTCAGGCACCTCTTTATTTTTGTGCGGCTATGTAATCTAGTGATATGACACTAGCTTTCGAATCGGAAGGTCATGGTCACTCGGCTCATGGTTAAGGCCTTGGATAAGGCTTTTTACTGACATTCTCTCACCGTAAGCAGGTGAAAATGAGTACCTGGCCGTTAACAGTGTTGTCTCTGTCCGGAAAAAAATTTGTAATATCGCCTAACAGGCGTCATGTCCCGTTCTACATTTTACGTGTTGCTGTTGGTCAGGGACCCCTTGTAAAAATTTAGCTTAAAATTGAGCCTTTATATAGTGCAATATCCACTAAATGTGCTCAAAGCGCTTTACAAGGGGTCCCTGGTCAACAGCAACATTTAACATGTAGGACGGAACGTAACGCCTATTAGGCGATATTACATTTTTTTCGGACAAAGACAACGCTGTCAACGGACAGATACTCATTTTACACCTGAGTATGATGAGGTAATGTGAGTAAAGAGTCGTTTCCAAGGACTCAACTATGCGCCGAGCACGAGGCTCGAACCCATGACCTTCAGACCCCTTTTAAAGTGCTTTGAGCAAGCTTAGTGGATATTGCCCTATATAAAAGCTCAAGTTATTTTTGTTTTAATTTGAATAAGCCATCTCATGTTATAATCAATCAATTCTCTTCCAGGATCCATCGTGGTAAAAGGAAACGTGGACTGGGAGATGAATCAACAAATAGATTGTGACGTTTACGCCTATTCGTCTGATCGATTTGCTGAGAGAGTTGTGGTTCACGTGACCATCACAGTCGATGACGTCAACGATGGCATTCCCACATTCGACCAGGTAAAGAGTTCAATAGTGGTGTAATATAATATTGTAAAACGCATGAAATCTCTTTACTCTAATATGTAAACTCCGGATCGTCATCTTATCTTAACCTTCTCCTTACCACCTGCATCGAAATCGTCACATTTGTTACGAAACAATATACATTTTCCTTATTCAGATTTATTTTGTAGGTACATCACAAACTTTGAAGACTGATCCTTGTTTGATTAATAAGAAGATAAAGTTGTTTTGTAGAGAGATTGATTAAGTTTTAAAAAATTCTGCTGCGTAAGCCTGCCATTTTGGGAAAATGCTGAAAGTCATCGGTAAGGAAAGAGTTAACTTACTATAGCTGAATATAGGAATTCTCCTTTAAATGCCTTATACAATAGTTTATAATTACACAATCTCATATAGCTTGCATTGTATAATTCACAAGACATATATCATGCAATACGGCAATGTAAAATCGAGAATAATTAACATCATATATTACTGGTAATTGAAAATTGGTCATGATTGAATGAATCATAAATGTACAAAGTTCATAGTGCAATGAAATATTAATGACAACAATAATCATGAAAGCAACCACGATAATAATCATATATAAATCTCTGGTAAATTATCATGATTCAACATTGTTTCAGATGTCATGCATTTTACTTGTCAACATTTACAAACCGTTAAAAATGTTAACATAGTGTTTAGATATTTGAAGGTATTACTACTAATTCCATACCATTCACCTGTAAGAAATACCCAGTTCCGTTTGAAATATTCCCATCTTGGCATGGATTGCCTTTCTGCACACACTGTAACATTTCGGTCAAACCCTGAAATATCAAATTATCTCAGATTGATTGTGATATTTTGATTTGTATCATAATATTATAAGAGTTTAACCACCGAATACATTTTTGCTTGTACGCGTGTAACTACAATTTGTAAGTTGTAGGGGGTCCAGATAGCTCAGCTGGTAGAGCACTCGCTTCACACGCAAAAAGGACCGAGATCGATCCCGGGTACAATCGAGATTTTTTTCTGACTCCCCTATCCATCCAACAGTGATTGGGTAGCTGGATCTGTGAGATCTGGCGGAAAATACTTTACGATATACTAGTGTCCTATCCAAAGGATAGCAAGCAATTTCTATTGTCCGTTTCATGCTATAGAAACGGGGATAAACTCCGGTTACATGGGCCTAATGGCTCTGAAGGACTACATTTTTAAAATACAAAATACAAATCATTTCAAAATCAACTTAAATATGTTCGTAAGCTTCCTGTTAAGCGCATAAAACAATGAATGAAATTATAATGGTTTACCACACGCTTTAAGTTTTTCTAAATTGCACAGTTCTTTGAAATACGGTATTTTCCGACGTATACGAACGCAGGTATGGGCGTAGTTTAACATTGTTGTAATGGACAATATTTTGCGTCATGTTTTTATGTGTCCATTAACTAATAATGAAAAATATGTTTTTTCATATTAACTACGTCACTACCACATTATCTCATTCATCTGTGGTGTTTCATTCATCCTGTTTTGTTGATAAAGGGGAAACCCGACACGTTCATTTGATCTGTTTTTGTAATTTAATTGCATTCAATTTCACATTAATATTTTTTTTCTTCGAGCTCGAGTAGCAACATTTACATTATATGTCCATTATAACAATAAAGCCATAATGTATTGGGTTATCAGACCCCAAAATACGTGCATGTCGGTACTTTCTTTCCCTTATAGACGAATTATATTATTCAATATACGTTTTAAACTTATCTCCCCGAAGTATTTGTAACGTAATAGCACATAACTAAATCAATCAATTTTTTAAAAAATCAAACAGGATTTCTATGAACTCCATATTAACGAATCCAGTCCGGGGAATGTTAGCTTGGCCATCATCAATGCTACTGACCTGGACGACGGTCCAGATGGAGAAGTCTCGTATACCATCGAAGGTAAGAAAAATACTCGCTTTTCATAAATGGCATCGTTTAGCTAAAATACTCACAACATCCACTAGCCGGATATATCAGACCAACACCAACACAAAAAAACTGTGCGTAACCTTGATCTTTTATAGTCTGATTGGCATAATGTTTTTTTTTTGTGAGAATTTATCACCAAAATGGCTGTCTAAAATACAATAACAAAGAGATGAGGAACGCCAATTGGATTCAATAATTTCATGTCACGTCGCCCAGGAACGGCGGCCATCGTGGTTCTAAACAAAGAAAATCGGTACTTTTTTATTCTTCATGCTGGCTAGAACTTTGCATATATCTTGTGATCAGAATGTATAAAAGTCAAAACATGATCATATTTATATTGTTTTTTTTTTCCTCTGGATACGCTTTTATGCTCGTCGGAGAAATATTTCATAAGGGCGTCCACCAATGTTCCGATAGTTTAAAGCCAATTATTAAGTTACCATGCGTCATTACGAGGGAAGTGACATCATGACTGGTGAAGCATATTTCGCTGAAGTATGAAAACAGTGCCAGACACTGAGGAAAATATAAGAAAGAAGATACCTCACAAAAAAGTACCAACCTGCTTCCACTGGGGATCGAACCTCAGAGCTAACCAAGAGGTTTGAATTAATATTATGGTCTTTCCGTCACTTTGAATTCACTCCATGTTTAAAAACATTAATTCCTTCATTCAAAGGTTTAACTTAGGCAATTGCCATTATAAGAAGAATAAGAATTGAGTTTGTAGATATCGCAATATCCACAAAACGTGCTCAAATCACTTAACATGTAGGACGAGACATGACGCCTGTTAGGCGATATTACAATTTTTCTCGACAAAGACAACGATGTTGACTCATTTTACTCCTGAATACTGTTAGAGAATGTGAGTAAAGAGCCTTTTCCAAGGACTCAACTATGCGCCGAGCGAGGCTCGAACCCAGGACCGTCCGATCCAAAAGCGAGTGTCATTCCACAAGACAACATAGCCGCACAGAGCACATTATAGCGCACTAAAACATGCATTTACAGATAATTTCCAATCAATTTCCAAGGTAAAATCAATCATTAATCAAAAGAAACTACCAAAAATAATAAAATAGATAAATAAGATAGATAAGTAAATATATATAGTAAATAAATAAATAAATAAATAAATAAATTAATTAATTAATTAATTAATTAATTAATTAATTAATACATAAACAGAAAAATAAATAGATATGTAAGTGAATTAATAAATATTTAACCCTTACTTGACCATGTGGGCTAATATGATATATAACACAAGCAAATCATTTTTTCTGGAAACAAAATAAAATTACTTATTTACTTAATCCATGTCGGAGCTTGAGGCACATTATAGGGGCATTCACCAGACATCTCCATTTTTGGGGGTCGGCTGCTTCTGCGGTGGATGTATCCGTAGCCGTCGTTAACATATTAGAGACTGACACTAGAACCCTCTAGAGTCAGTGTCAGGGTATAACTTTACGATGGCTACGATGTATCCCAGGATAGGCCTGCTTACTTTATTTCTTTTTCCATGGTTCTTCGCCAGAAAGAAAGAAACAAACAAACAAAATAAAATAGTAACAATTAATATAGAAGACGTTTCCTGGACTTGATTATTTGATATGGAGTTCATAGAAATCCTGTTTGATTTAAACAATTAACTGATTAAAGCGCTTTGAGCACGCTTAGTGGATATTGCGCTACATAAAAGCTCAATTTTTTGTGCGGCTATGTAGTCTAGTGGTATGGCACTCGCTTTCGGATCGGAAGGTCCTGGGTTCGAGCCTCGATCGGCGCTTAGTTGAGTTCTTGGAGAAAGCTCTTTACTCATATTCTCTCACCGTACTCATGTGTAAAATGAGTACCTGGCCGTCACAGCGTTGTCTTTGTCCGAAAAAAATTGTAATATCTCGTAACAGGCGTTATGTCCCATCCTAAATGTTAAATGTTGCTGTTGGCCAGGGACCCCTTGTAAAAGCGTTTTCAGCACGTTTAGTGGATATTGCGCTATTTAAAAGCTCAATTTATTTTCTTTTTCCATTTAAAAAAAGAATATATTCATTCTGTGTTCCCAGGAAATAGCATATTCCACATTGACAACGTCACTGGTCTTCTAAGTCTTCAAGATCAGGCAGACTATGAGGTAGAGAAATCGTATCTTGTGACGGTAGTCGCCAAAGATGGGGGAATCCCAGCAACGTCTAGCTCCGTTTTTGTACAGGTATTGCCTGTTTTATTTGTTGCTTTAATGTTGTTGTTTGTTGAGCTTTTAAAAAAAAGCAAAAAACATTTAGCTTTTATACAGCGCAATATCCACTAAATGTGCTCAAAGCGTTTTACACGGGGTCCCTGGTCAACAGAAACTTTTAACATGTAGGACGGGACATGACGCCTTTTAGGCGATATTACAATTTTTCGGATAAAGACAGCGCTGTTAACGGCCAGGTACTCATTTTACAACTGAGTACGATGAGAGAATGTGAGTAAAGAGTCTTTTCCAAGGACTCCACTATGCGCCGAGCGAGTCTCGAACCCAGGACCTTCCGATCCGAAAGCGAGTGTCATAACACTAGACCACATAGCCGCACAATGTTTGTTGCTGCTGTTGTTGTTGTTGTTGTTGTTGTTGATCTGTTTATTCGTTTAGTATTGATATAATATCATATATAGTGCGGCTTTGTGGTTTAGAGGTATGACACTCGCTTTCGGATCGGAAAGTCCTGGGTTCGATCCTCGCTCGGCGTATAGTTGAATCATTCGAGAAGGTTCTTTACTTATATTCTCTCACAGACACTCAGGTGTAAAATGAGTACCTGGTCGTTAACAGCGTTGTCTCTGTCCGAAAAAAAATTTGTAATATCGCCTAACAGGCGTCATGTTCCGTCCTACATGTTAAATGTTGCTGTTGGCCAGGGACCCCTTGTAAAGCGCTTTGAGCACGTTTAGTGGATATTGCGCTATATAAAAGCTCATATATATATATATATATATATATATATATTGTTAGCAGGACCCTTGTTAAGCGCTTTGAGACGTTTAGTGATATTGCGCTATATAAAAGCTCTTTTATATATATATATATATATTAAGTTTACATAGTTTCTCCTTGCTTTGTGCTGGTATCACTTTTACTATGATATATATCTGACAGGTGTCGGTCTTACCAGAGAATGAATTCCCACCTGTCTTTGTGGCACCTTTCACCTTTGATGTCAGTGAGGATCTCGCTCCAGGTGAGACAAATTATGTCTTGGAAACAACGACTAAAATACAGTGATATACAAGCTAACTCGCTAGAGCTATTTGTTTCTAAAAGTAGAATGGACATTCTGATGATGATGATGATGATGATGATGATGATGATGATGATGATGATGATAATAGTAATGATACGATAATATATATAATAATATTATTATTATCATCATCATCATCATCATCATCATCATCATCATATCATCACACCACCACCACCATCATCATCATCATCATCATCATCATCACCATCATCATCATCATCATCATCATCATTATTATAATCATTATTATTATTATTATTATTATTATTATTATTATTATTATTATTATTATTATTATTATGTTTATGTTTATGTCTCTGTGTACAAAATCAATTTAAAGTCTCGAAAAATTCCTGAACAAATTTCGTTTTTGGGATGTGAGTCACTTTTTGTTTAGAATATTTAATAAAGATAAGATATTTCGAGTGTTCTCTTCTATTAATCTACAGGCAGTTCTGTGTTTACGGTCAGTACCATAGACGGTGATGAGGGGTTGGATGGACTGATTGGCTATCGAGTGGTCAATGAAGGAATTCCCTTTCTCATTGACCCTGGGACAGGTAGGATCTTTGCTTTCGTTCATTTTCTGTCTTTATTTCATTATATTTGTGTGGCTGAGTGGTTAAGGCATTGCACTGTGACCTGGAAGATCCCGAGTTCGAACTCCGCTTCAGGCATTTTTTTTTTCCTTGGGCAAGGTTATTAACCCTCAATTTGGACAATATGGGTGTATTCAAGTTGACATCAGACATCTTGTTTGATGAATTATCGATATGCCTTCGTGGAATGTCTAGGCGACGATAGCTTATGATGTCGCGGCGGAAGGGCATAAAAAAATTATTTAATTAAAAAATGATAATAATAATAATAATAATAATATAATAATAATAATAATAATTTAAAAAAACAAAGACAAAAAAAAGAATAAATATATATATATATATATATATATATATATAAATATATAATTTATATATATATACATATATATATATATATATATATATATATATATATATATATATATATATTGAATCGTGTTTGATACAAATATGGTACGGATAGTGCTCGACATGTAGCAATGTACTACTACTACTATCTCAAGAAACCACTTCAACAAACAACAACAGACAACAAACCAAACTCAGGTAACACACAGTCCTGACGATGGCTGATTAGGCCTAAAACATCGATGTAGACTGACTCCAACATTGTGGTAAATAATAATATATGTATATTGTCATGGTCTCAAGTGAGTAAAGAGCTACTCGACTATGTATAAAGATATGTAGAATAAGGCTCCAGAATTTACTAGTAACTTTAAATGAAAAACAATTAACGATTTGTTTAAGATAAAATAAAAAGAAAGACGAAATTTAATTAAAAGAGATGAATAGTGATTGTGGCAGTTACAAATAGAAATGAGAATATTACGTAACTTATGATGATGTAATAATATCAGGTTTGGAAGGTTACGTTTCTAGGCAGTTGAAAGGCGTGGAATCTATATTCCTCCGACAACGGGCTCAGGTTTGTAAGGTTCCACTTCCAAGTAGTTGGGAAGGGGTCAATTGTATATTTCTTCGACAGCGGGCTCAGGTTTGATCCTTGATGCGTTGAGGATTGCACAGTCAAAGGTAAAAGTTCCGGCGTCTTGATGGTGGAGATAAAATATCCACAAAGTACCAAAAGATAAAAATATATCCAACATTGTGGTAAATATTAATATATATATATATATATATATATATATATATATATATATATATATATATATATATATACTAGTAAAAAGCCCGCAATTTCGCGGGGAAAGAACTATTTTCATTCGATACTGTACTCACCATCATTTAATGAGGGCAGATTGGTAAACAACGTTGTCTGTGTAATTTGGTATATCTTAGGTTGATTTTTCTGTGTGGCCCAATAATATATTTAATAATATATTCCCTCAACTAACCCCAAGAAAAAATTAAACCTAGTACCTTTAATTAACCCTAATAGGAAAAACAAACACCCTAGCAATTTAATAAGACTTATGACTAACCCTAATAGGAAATAAAATCATCCGATCTCGAGCTAACCCTAATAGAAAAAAATGATGACAAATTGAATAAATAAACGCCTGACAAAATATCAACGGTAAAAATACAAATTTAAAGAATACTCGGGATGTATGAGCTTTCGGAATGTCTCCCCTTTACTTAACTTATGGAAAAACAAACATCCTAGCATCTTTACTAAGACTTATGACTAACCCTAATAGAAAAAAATATCCTCCGATCGCGAGCTAACCCTAATAGAAAAAATGATGACAAATTGAATAAAACAACTCTCGGACTGCTTTGCACTACCTTTCAATACTTAACAAATCAAAATGACGGCCGAAAATCAAAACAATGGTCAAATTAGGAAATTTTAAACTTTCACAAATCTATCAAGGTTTGTTCTAGAGTTTTTAAAATACTTCTATATAATGACAAATTGAATAAATAAATGCCTGACAAAATATCAACGGTGAAAATACAAATTTAAATAATACTGGGAATGTAGGAGCTTTCGGAATGTCTCCCCTTTACTAACCCTAATAGTAAAAAAAAGAATCAAAATGGCGACTGAAATACCTTCATGTGATCAAGTGAATAATATCACTATGAATGCCACGATTTACTGAAAAATGACAACACCCACACACAAATGTATACACCACACACAACACACGCACACAAACACACACACACGCACACACACACACACATACATACACGCAAATAGAATACTACTACTACTACATAACAACACTGATCACCGATAAATCAACAACACAACGGAAGTAATAATAATACTTGATGTCATAAATAGATGACGCGAATTGACAACTTTTTACAGTGTCAAAATTAGTTGATTATGAGGGTCTATTAGTGTCGTCGGTACATATTTTATGATATCTGTTTGACTCAACGAACTTTCAAACTGACTTTAAAATATAAAAGGAAATCAAGTTATCTGTTTATCTATCTGTAAAAAATACAGTTCTAATTTTCAAATCTTTCATTAGAGTTGTGTGCCGTATCAATTTTTTTATTGACTCAAATAAGCACAATGTTCTCCAAAATGCTTTATTTATTAAAGAAAGGATATGTATATATATATATATATATATATATATATATATATATATATATATATATATATATATCCTTTTAGATATAACAACAAGGGATTGAGGGATTGATTGTGTGGATCTAAGACAACAGTCGGTCTCATATCATTATACACGATCTGATAGCAGATTGTTGTACTGGTGAATTTGTTTATTTCAATACATAACTGCTATCTTCTATATAACTCTAAGTGGAGATAGAATTAGTGATAGTAGTAGTAGTAGTAGTAGTAGTAGTAGTAGTAGTAGTAGTAGTAGTAGTAGTAGTAGTAGTAGTAGTAGTAGTAGTAGTAGTAGTAGTAGTAGTAGTAGTAGTAGTAGTAGTAAAAGTAGTAGTAGTAGTTGTAGTAGTTGTAGTAGTAGTAGTAGCAGTAGTAGTAGTAGTAGTAGTAGTAGTAGTAGTAGTAGTAGTAGTAGTAGTAGTAGTAGTAGTAGTAGTAGTGCATTGCCTTCAATGTGTATTTTGATTGACACAGGGGTCATCCGAGTGGCTTACAGTCTTGATTTCGAAACCACGACATCTTACAATGTGACCATCGAGGCTATTGACAACTCGACCACCATCCGAAAGTCTGTCCAGGTAATAAATTCATATCTAGAAATGTCTGACATTTGATACAAACACACATTGAATGAAAATGCACAATCTTGTTGCTTCATACTCTTTAGTTCGCTCTATCAAATCCGCCCCTAACGCTCCTTTTAATAATAATAATAATAATAATAATAATAATAATAATAATAATAATAATATAATAATAATAATAATAATAATAATGCTGAAAACTTATAAAGCGCTTTTACTCCGAGACACCAGACTCTCAGCGCTTAAATTACAAATTACTTTGGGTGAAACATACTCATTCTCACACACAAGCACACACACACACCTACACACACACACACACACACACACACACAACACACAACACAAACCAGGCAGACCTATCTTGCTTCTCATACCATTTACTAAAGACGAAACAGTAGTAGTAGTAGTAGTAGTAGTAGTAGTAGTAGTAGTAGTAGTAGTAGTAGTAGCAGTAGTAGTAGTAGTAGTAGTAGTAGTAGTAGGAGGAGGAGGAGGAGGAGGAGGAGTAGTACTAGATTCCCTTTATTCATTCCATAGGAGTCTATTCGAAGGGAAGGCTGGAATAGAAAGGAAAGCATTCTCAATTACCAACAATAAAAAACATATTTTATACCATGAATTTAGTATTTTACCATCTGGGAGAAGGTTTTGTCAGATTAAATGTAGAACTAACAAGTATAAATCAACGTTGGTTCCATCAGCAATAAAAATGTTGAATATTTCATATGGTACAGCAAACCCAAGGATTTTTACGTTGACTGATTGACTGATTAATTTATTTAATGTTAGATTAAGTGACCAATTGATAATGATGATAACGCTCCTTTTAATAATAATAATAATAATAATAATAATAATAATAATAATAATAATAATAATAATAATAATAATAATAATAATAATAATAATAATAATAATAATAATAATGCTGAAAACTTATAAAGCGCTTTTACTCCGAGACACCAGACTCTCAGCGCTTAAATTACAAATTACTTTGGGTGAAACATACTCATTCTCACACACAAGCACACACACACACCTACACACACACACACACACACACACACACACACAACACAACACAAACCAGACAGACCTATCTTGCTTCTCATACCATCTACTAAAGACAAAACAGTAGTAGTAGTAGTAGTAGTAGTAGTAGTAGTAGTAGTAGTATAGTAGTAGTAGTAGTAGTATTTAGTAGCAGCAGTAGTAGTAGTAGTAGTAGTAGTAGTAGTAGTAGTAGTATTAGTAGTAGTAGTAGGAGGAGGAGGAGGAGGAGGAGGAGGAGTAGTAGTACTAGATTCCCTTTATTCATTCCATAGGAGTCTATTCGAAGGGAAGGCTGGAATAGAAAGGAAAGCATTCTCAATTACCAACAATAAAAAACATATTTTATACCATGAATTTAGTATTTTACCATCTGGGAGAAGGTATTGTCAAATTAAATGTAGAACTAACAAGTATAAATCAACGTTGGTTCCATCAGCAATAAAAATGTTGAATATTTCATATGGTACAGCAAACCCAAGGATAGATACGTTGACTGATTGACTGATTAATTTATTTAATGTTAGATTAAGTGACCAATTGATAATGATGATAATATTTGGTGTTGAATTGCCGAAAATGTAACGAATTGAAAATGAAATGAATATGTTTATGTTGTGTATATTGCACGCGTGAAAGAAAGAAAGAAAGAGAGAGAGAGAGAGAGAGAGAGAGAGAGAGAGAGAGAGAGAGAGAGAATAAGTAGGAGTGAAATATCTGTTCAATGTTATAGTTATCATTTAACGTTATAACAAGTGTAACTAAATGACAAATTGCCATATTTATGGACAATAAAGATCTATTATTATTATTATTATTATTATTATTATTATTATTATTATTATTATTATTATTATTATTATTATAACCCAGGCGTTAGCCGCTGTGCAGCGCCTCAAACTGAGCCAGGGAGAAGTGACTTACTCAAGGCCATACAGCGCAACGGGTTTTCGAACTCGGTACCTGACCTTTCGGGTACGAAGCAGAGACCGAACCGCTGAGCCACCCTGTCCTCTTTTCTTTTTGTAACAATGGTTAATGTTCGTCATTCTGATACTATTCTAACGGTATGCAGCCAGGTACTCATTCACACTAGAATAGAGTGAGTTCAAAGCTCCATACCGTCGAACAAAATTTAGGATCTAGTTTGCAATCATTGTCGACCATTCGGTTACTGTTCACACACAAAAATACCGCCTTGACCAAGTTACAAGACGAGAGATAACACACAGCTCTGTCATAAATACCAAGATAAAAAGAGATAAATGATATAAAAGTCGCTGCCCTAAAAAAATAAATAAATAAGGGGGTCAGCGTGGCTCAGCTGTACGGTCTTTGCTTCGTACCCGAAAGGTACCGAGTTCGATCACTCACCAATGCGCTGTGTGGCCTTGAGCAAGCCATCTCGCCCTAGCTCAATTTGCGGCGCTGCACTGCGGCTGACGCCTGGGTTATTCCAGTCTTCCCTTGGAATAGACCCTAGAGAATAATTTATCCTATGGGATGAATAAAGGGAATTTTATTTTATTTTTTTTCTTTTATCAATATGGTCATTCCTTCGCCCCCAAAAGGTACAGAGTTTGACCCCCAATACCACCATGTTGCCATGAGCAAATCATTTCGTCCAGAACTCTCTTTGCGGCGCTGTAACGGACACAATGTTGTTTCATTCTTTCCTTGGAATAGACATATATTATATTTTAACCTCGTCGAGTGGTTAAGGCATTGCACTTTGACCCGGAAGGTCCCGAGTTCGAGCCCCGATTCAGGCACTTTCGTTTTTTTTCCTTGAGCAAGATTATTGACCCCCATCCCCCCCCCCAATTTGATCACTTCGACAATATGGGTGAATCCTGTTGACATCAGACATCTTGTTTGATGAATTATCTATATTCCCTCGTGGAATGCCTAGGCAACGATATCTTATGATGTCGTGACGGAAGGGCATAATTATTTTTTTTATCTGTATACCTGTACATTCTCTCCAATTATTTACTTTTACTGCTCTACTCTCTGGTGACAATGTAAGTTGAGTAAGACGTTTTGACCAGATAATGAAATCATTAAAAGGAACTCGGTCAACGTTGTTTCTGTCGGAAAAAAATTTGATATCGCCTAACAGGCTTCATGTCTCTTCATACATGTTAAGTGCTGTTGTTGACTTGGGACCACTTGTAAAGCGCTTTGAACATGTTTAGTGGATAATGCACTATTTAAATGCTCTTTTTTCAAATCTAAATTTAGCAAACATTCCTCGTCAACATTCTGGACGCCAATGATGTGGCCGCTGTATGTGAATCCGTCCCTACCCAAGTGTTGAAATACCCATTTACGATTGGATCCCCCATTCTGACTATAGTCTGTACAGACATAGACACGGATGCCTCGGGTCTCAAGTATAACGTCACTGAAGGGAATGATGGAACATTTAAAGTAATCACGGATTCATAGATATAATATGGACAAAGAAAAACCCAAACGAGTGTAATGAACATATCACAGCGTGTATTTGACCTCTCTCTCTCTCTCTCTCTCTCTCTCTCTCTCTCTCTCTCTCTCTCTCTATCTATATATCTATCTATCTATCTATCTATCTATCTCTCTATCTCTATCTATGCATCTATACATCTATATATCTATCTATCTAGCTCTCTCTCTCTCTCTCTCTATCTATCTATCTATCTATCTCTCTTTCTCTCTCTCTCTCTATCTATCTATCTATCTATCTATCTATCTATCTCTCTTTCTCTCTCTTTCTCTCTCTCTCTCTCTCTTATTCTCTCTCGCTGTCTGTCTCCCTCTCTCATTCTCTCTCTTTCTCTCTCTCTCTCTGTGTGTGTGTGTGTGTGTGTGTGTGTGTGTGGGTGTGTATATAATCTTTAGTCTGGAACATTTAAAACGACCGCAAAGAAATTTCTTTGTCGTCTACTGGAATTTATGTATTTATGTATATGTATTTATGTCTTTATTGGGTTTTTTAAATTTATTCCTTGATAAGGGTTTTGAGCCCGAAACGTTCCCTGTATGGTATTTTTTTTTCTTATTTGAAGCTGTCAAAATCTATTCATTTTTGTTTATTACTTTTTAGAAATGTACTTGACGCGTCTTGTACACTAGCTTTCGAGTTCGTTCTTGAGCCTTTATGCGGCTATATGTCAGTGGTATGACACTGTCTTTCGGATACGAAGGTCCTGGGTTCGAACCTCACTCGGCGCTTAGTTGAGTCTTTGGAAAAGGCTCTTTACTCACATTCTCTCATCGTACTCAGATGTAAAATGAGTACCTGGCCAAGAACAGCGCTATCTCTGTCGGAGAAAAAAAATTGTAATATCGCCTAACAGGCGTCATATCTCGTTCTTCATGCTACGTGTTGCAGTTGGTCAGGGACCCCTTGTAAAGCGCTTTGGGCACGATTAGTGGATATTGCGCATATATAAAATCTCAATTCTTTAACAACTTAATACCTTTACACCCTAATACAATTACACCCTAATACCTGTACATCCCAATGTCTTTACATCCTAATGTATTTACACCCTAATACACTTTACACACTAATACCTTTACACACTAATACCTTTACACACTAATACCTTTACACCCCAATACCTTTACACATTAATACCTTTACACCCTAATACACTTTACACACTAATACCTTTACACCCAAATACCTTTACACACTAATACCTTTACACCCCAATACCTTTACACACTAATACCTTTACACCCTAATACACTTTACACACTAATACCTTTACACCCAAATATCTTTAAACGCTAATACCTTTACACCAAAATACCTTTACACCCTAATACCTTTACACCCCAATACCTTTACACCCTAATACATCTACACCCTAATACCTTGACACCCTAAACATCTACGCCCTAATACCTTTAAACCTTAATACCTTTACTCCCTAAGGCCTTTCCACCGTAATACCCTTACACTTGTGTTCTTTTACACCCCAGTGCCTTTATTCCACAATCTTTAATTGTCTCTTCCAGGTTGGGGACAACGGGCACTTCATTATGACGGCACCTCCATTGAAAAACCGATACGACTTGACCATCGAGGTGGACGACGGGGGTGGTCAAATCACATCGGTGTCCTTCATCGTTCTCACCGAAACAAAACTGACCTTCCAGAATTTACCGGAAGTTATCGTTATCAACGAGATCCGTTCCCTGGCAACGCCGCCATTTGAAACACGACCTGGCTACGCGTTTCCTCCTTTATGGTCCAAGTTTATACTTGGAAACGAAGAACAACGACTGATTCTACAACCAGGATCTGGGGAAATCGTTTTCGCGTTAGATTTTGACAGAGATATACAGGAAAATTACACATTTACAATTGAGGCAGTATCAAATTCAGGACAGAATGCAACGCAAACATTTTCGTTGCGAGTTTTAGATTTAAACGACAACGCTCCAAAATTTAGCAAGACGGTATTTCAATTTAAAATATCAGAGAATTTACCGGTGGAATCGGATGTCTATCTCTTCGCTGTGACTGACGCTGATAGTGGAGACAATGCTGAGGTTGATTACTCGATTTCTTCGGGTAATGAAGATGGAACTTTTGCCATTAACTCAACTGGTTGGTTGAGAATCGTCTCACCTCTCCATTACGAAAGCAAAGAAATGCATGTAATTGAGCTTGAAGCCTTTGATTTTGGGAGTCCATCTCTGACTGGTACAACGACGGTTGTCATCGTTGTTATCGACGTTCAACAGGATGACCCTGAGATCATTTCCGTAACAGGAAAAAACGAGGTAGAAATTTCAGAAGATGCCGTATTAGGTTCTGTTGTTTTCCAGCTTTCTTTGCCAGTATCGGATATCCCCGATGCTGTCACATTTAGTATTCTTGGTGGCAATGACGAAGGCTATTTTGGCCTCGCGTCAACATCTGGGAAGATATTCCTGGCAAAAATGCTAGACAGAGAGAGCTTGCCATCTGTCGCGTTCTCTTTGGAAATGGCAGCAGTTAATCAAAATGGAAGCACAGTTCACGGATTCATGAATATCACTATTAAGGACATTAATGATAATTATCCAATATTTTCTAAAACTATTTATCTAATGGAAATCCAACACGGTGAAACAGCAGGAACGGTGGTTGGTGAGACAATAGTCACCGACGCGGATGAAGGTGAAAACGCTAACGTCACTTTAAAAATAATCGGTGGAAATACTGGAAATGCTTTTACATTTTCCGGAAAAGAATTGAAGACCGCCATAGTAATGGATTATAATTTAGTGAAGAGCTACAGCCTTTTAGTTCAAGCGACAGATAACGGTGTTCCAGCATTTTCTTCGCATACTGTTGTTTTTGTCAAAGTTATTCCTACAGCATCCATACCACGATTCGCCTCTCCAAACGAAACGATCGGCGTTGAAGAGTCAAGACGAGTAGGAACTCACGTTGTTGATTTGGACGCAACAGCTTTGGGCGCTTCGGAAACTGATGGATCTTTGAAGTATGAAATAAAGTCAGGAAACAGCCAGGGACATTTCAGTATCGATGAAAATTCCGGGGTGTTGACTTTGGTTAAATCTTTGGATTATGAAAATGAAGTTTCATTCAGTTTGAAAATCGTTGCAATTTATTTATTAGACACCATAAAACGTGACGAAGTAAGTTTGACGATTGATGTTTTGAATGTAAATGAATTCACTCCAACATTTGACAAATCTACTTACCATTGGACAGTGAGTGAAATAGAGAAACTAAATTACACAGTTGGAACATTCTCAGTTACAGATGACGACCACGGACTATTTGGTGAATTTACTACAGTGCTGAGTGGTAGCGATGATTTTAGAATTGATTCTGAAACCAATATAAGAAAAATTGTTGTGGCTCAATCTTTAGACTACCTCCGTCAAAATTTTTATACTTTGACAGTCACGGCTCTTGACCAAGGCATTCCTGCGAAATCCTCAATGGCATCTATAACAATTGAAATCATTGACGAGAATAACCACACTCCTTCTTTTACTCAAACAAACTACGCTGTACAAATTTACAGTATGATCCCTGTAGGATCAGAAGTTTTCCACGTTCACGCTACTGATTTGGACACTGGTATTTACGGGAATATTTCCTACTCGATAATCTCTGATTCAAGTGGTGGAAAGTTTTCGCTCGATTCCATTACGGGAATTATTACAACTGCTGCACTTTGTGACCCTGTTACCTACACGTTAGAAATACAAGCAGAGGATGGTGGATCACCCCCTGAGACGGACACTGCGACTCTTAAAATAACAGCTTTACGCGGGTATGGTAAGAACACAGCACCCGTGTTCGTAGCAGGACTTGTTGCTGACATAACTGTCAACAGGAAGGTGTCTCCTGGACAAAACGTTGCTACGTTTCACGCTCTTGACGTCGATAATGATAATTTGACGTATTATATTTTCTCTGGTAACGACGACGGGTTTTTCCTCCTGGACGAAATGAGTGGTAAGTTGTCGACTGCGGCATGGCTAACCATTGCAGAAAATGAGTATAGTCTTGTTTTACAAGCGGCTGACAATGGGAATCCCTCAAAATTAACATCTTTAACTGTGAACATAGATATCAACCCTGTAAGAACTGATTCTGTGACAGTGGATTACTCATTCTCTGTTTCGGAGAATGTCGGATCCGGACACTTAGTAGGGCGAATACTCGTCGATCCCGGAAGAACTGTCTCTAATTACGACATCATCAGTGGTAACCATGGAAACGCGTTTAACGTAGAAACCGATATTTCCGGTGAAGGACTACTCAAAACACAAATTGGTCTCGACTACGAGGATTTTAGTTTGTTTTCGATACAAGTACAAGCGGTTACGGATTTGAGAAACTCAACTAAAATTGTTGAAGTGACCATTATTGACGTCAATGACGAGGCCCCCTATTTTGAGGCTGCTTCCCTATTATTATCATTAGCAGAACATATGCCTGCTGGTCATACTCTGACAACCCTCACGTACAAAGACGATGACTTCTACGAATCCAATAGAGGTGTGACATTCTCATTAACAAACAGCGGCGTTAACTATTTATCTGTCGATCAATCTGGTCATCTAACTCTACTGATCTCCCCTGATTTCGATACGACGACCAAATTCTCAGCAACGGTGACCATATCTCAAGCTTCGTTCACACCAGCGACGCAAGATATCACTGTCAACGTTTTGGACGTCTTGGAGACGCAAACTTTGGAGACGCCGCCTTCCGGCAGAGCTATTTTCATTTCTTTAGAGCTTCCGAACGGAGTTGATGAAGGGTTTGTGGTTCACACTCTGACTTTGGCGAATTTTGGAATTGACTCTGCGGCATCCCAAGAGTTTGTGTCCTTTGATGTTGCACCGCCATTCGCGTAATTATTATTATTATTATTATTATTATTATTATTATTATTATTATTATTATTATTATTATTATTATTATTTATTATTATTATTATTATTATTATTATTATTATTATTATATTATTATTATTATTATTATTATTATTATTATTATTATTATTATTATTTTATTATTATTATTATTATTATTATTATTATTATTATTATATATTATTTATTATTATTATTATTATTATTATTATTATTATTATTATTATTATTATTATTATTATTATTATTATTATTATTATATTATTATTATTATTACTGTTTCAATCTCATTTTTAAAGGGTCAAAATTGGATACAAAGATTAACTTCAAAGTTGAATTCTTGAAAAACGCTCTGTAATATAATATTACTATTTTCTCACCAAACCCAGGTGTTAAATGAGTACACGTTGGGTAATGGATATTGCGTTTTATAGAAGTTCATGTGTATTGTTTTAATTTTTAACAGAAAACATCGAAATTAAATACAATCAATTTAACGTGCACTTTTTTGCAGGTCTGATAACTCAATTCATTATGGGCTCATGGCTCATTGTCGTCGTGGAATTCTCGAAATAAAATGGCGCAAAATATTGTCCATTACAACAATGTTAAACAGGGCCCATAATTGGGTTCGGGTGTCAGACCTGTATAATATGTATACGTCGAATCAATCTCATATTCCTGGTGCTAAATCAACGACCCCAACTTTTATATTTCTCGCTTTTATTTATTTTTTTCTTTTAACCAGAGTGGATGTCTCAACAGGGGAGATAACCGTAACAAAACCCAGCGTTCTTGAAGCCGGCAAGAGTTACTTTCGCTGGATTGTGTGCCGTACGCCGTCCCAGTCGGTTATGGC
>NC_088365.1:48418081-48448081 GCF_034508935.2 Berghia stephanieae | reverse complement strand
CAGTTACTAAGTTACCATATGTCATTACGAGGGAAGTGACGACACGACTGTTGAAGCGTATTACTTAGTTTAATTTAATTATTATTCTTATATTTTATTATCTTCTATACAGAAACTACAAGAATCAAGGGACGGAACTCCCATCAACGGTCTATCAGATCCTAATGGTTTGACAGTCGTGAGTGTTGTGGGTTATCACCCTTCCGACACAGAGGAAGATCCCTTTATAACGTCATCAGCAGGCATCGCTATGTTGACCGTTCTAGCCGTGTTGATCGTAGTGGGAGGAATAGCTCTATCCTGTTTCATCAAGAAAAATTGGTAAAGAGTTTGTTTTGTTTTGTTTTTTGTTTTGTTTGTTTGTTTGTTTTTTGTTGTTTTATTTGTGTGTGTATGTTTTGTTTGTTTTATTTTATTGTTTTGTTTTGTTTTGTATTTTTTTTGTTGTTGTTTTTTTGTTTGTTGCTTAATTCATTTTTTTTTTGAGTGTTTATTACAAAATAAAAGAAAATATATATTCCCTTTATTCATCCCCATAGGGAAATTTGTCTTTAGGGTCTATTCCTAGGGAAGACTGGAATAACCCAGGCGTCAGACGCAGTACAACGCCGCAAAGTGAGCTAGGGTGATCTGACTTGCTCAAGGCCACACAGCGCGGCGGGTGATCGAACTCGGTACCTTTATATCATGGAATAAGTACATATTGGTACACAGGACCCACAAGGCTTATGGAACCGAAGTTTATCCCGGTTTCTGTAGCGTAAACGGACAATTATTATTGCTTGCTACCCTTCGGTTAGGAAGTAAGTCTATCATTTCGCCAGATCCAACGGACCCAGCTACCCAATCACTGCTGGGTGGGTTGGGAATCAGAAACAAAAACAAAAAATCTTGACTGCACATGAGACCGATATTGATAACGATCCCTTTGTTTGTGAGGCCAGTGCTCTACCAGTAAGGTATGGCGATCTTAGAGGGGAAATATAACAATAATAATTAAGTAGAACATGAAAATATAAATATATTTTATAGTGCAAATGTATATGATACATGACATAAATGAATAAATAGATTAATTACTATATAAAGAAGTATAGACCAAAAATAAAATAAAATTTCAACAACAAAAATATTTTTTTGAATACAGAGGTATAGATTTCAATTGAAGTCTGGTTTTCCAAAACTCCTTTAGTCGATTTTTGTACTTTTTGAGATCTTCAATCCATGAGATAAATCGAAACGTAAACTTTAGTTTAAGCATCAAATAGCACAAGAATTTCCCTCGATTTTTGTGAATTTCAGTTTTAGATATAATAAAATAATAGACCGAATGAGAAAGTATATGGGAAATAATCCTCAATATCTCAAAATGGGAAAATCGGATTTAAGGAGTTTTGGAAAACCACTCTTCAATTGATTTGATAAATTTAAGGGTATTTTTTTTCATTCTACCTTTAAAGTACATTAATATTCTTATTCATTCACAGCCGGTCCCGTTCCGAGGATAGCACAAACGGTAGGTATATGACCCATCCTATCAACATGGTATTGATCGACGTACCCATTTTTGCAGGTCTAATAGCCGAACCGATTATAGGCTAGATATAACATTGTTGTAAAGGACAATATTATGTTGCGTTGGTTTGATAGTATTTCCATTACAACAATGAGATCATGACAATTTAGGTTATCAGACCTGCACGTTAGTATACGTATGAATATTGATGAATCGGTCTCCAAAAGTGAATTTAGAATTACAATTCATGGGTTCGAGTCCCGCACTGAGCGGTGCATAGATGAGTCATTGGAAAAGACTTTTCACTCACATTCCCTCATGGCACTCGGGTGTGAAATGAGTATCTGAGACTTAACATATCGGGGTTTTTTTATATCCGTAAAAATGTTATTTCGTATAACAGGCCTCACGTCACCTTGATGGTGGCTAGGGACCCCTTGTAAAACTATTTGAGCACATTTAGTGGATATTACTTCATATAACTGCTCAAGTTCTATTTTTACCTATTAATCCATTTCTCTTGGTAATAGAAGTAAATTAAAAATCTCTCAAATTACTGCTTACTCTATCCACCAAAATAACTAAATATTGAAAGCACCTAGTGCATAATTAATGAATGGTATATTCATTGTATTCATAAATTTTCACTTACTTGGTCCAGATCCAAACAAGCGCCTCAAGAACGCCACAATCACGACAATCAGTGGAACTAAAGACTTTGAAGACAACGAGTCGCAAATATGCCAACGCCAGGGCACCACTATCTCTGTCAAAGGCGACGCAGATAACCTCAACAACACTTTAAATACTGAACATTCTTCAAATGAAAATGGGCCTTTGGTTGTGGAAGTGAAAAATGATGATAAGAACAGTCTCGCCTCAATCGCTCATTCTCATGATGAAAACAACATCACACAGTCTAACAATCCGGTGAACACCAGCAAAGAAAATACCGATGATACAATATTATCGGGCACCAAAACAACTTTGATTTTTGAGGGCTCGGATAACCCAGCATTTTCCCTTGAGGATAATGAAACAAAAACTCGAGAATCGATTCCATGGGATTCGATGGAGAAGGCGGGCAATTCCCTTGGAAAAGAATCAACATTTTTGGCAACAGAATCAGTGCAAGAGCAAAATCCCGTGCCTGAAACCCAGCCAACCAATCAGTCGTCTCCTTTAAATTCCACACAGAACGTTTCACCGACTCTTTATCCCACACTCGAAGACGCAGACGAAAACAACACGGATTCGATTATCGTCCCTGAACCGGTCACCGCCCGCAGGGGAAATGGAATTTTCGTTTAACGAGTGAACTGTTGTACACGTATTAAAACATTTAGCCAGAAACTCGTCCTTCAAGGATTGATCGATTTAAATGTCCCTCATCTTGGCGGAAGTTCCCAAACCTGAGGCCTGGCAATGGTCCATATTTGAGAGTTTTTGCCAAGATGAGGGTCACTTAAATCGATCGATATTTCCAGAGTACGACAGTTAACATTTCTCATCTCATTCCCTTGCTATTTTTCTCCCAATCTTTTAAATCTTCAATTTTACTCTCTTTCTATCTATGCGTCCCTCTATCTATCTATCTATCAATCTATCTATCTATCTATCTATCTATCTATCTATCTATCTATCTATCTATCTATCTATCTATATATTCATCTATTAACAGGTCAAACTTCAAATCGTTGATGTAATACGTGTAAAATTAACCATTTGTAATCTATTAAGCTTCATATTGGCTGACTAGAGATGACATTAAACAGTAGTGTGATGTTAACCACTTCTCGCCCAATGGCAGTTTTATCTCGGGGTAGTTTACATGCTGGAAATAGAATTTATGACCATGGGTATAAAATCTATAATTAAAATTATATGTTCTTCATCATCATCATAGCTTGTCGCTCCAACACCGAACCCACTCCACAACATCTGGGGAGCAGACTCTTAGGTCATGATAAATGTAGCTGTGCCCGTCCTAGTATTCTCTTAGGAAGTGCTCCGTCGTCTGCTCTGGGCATCCACATAATATATGCTTTTTAGAATATCGAAGTGACAAATTAAGATGCATGCACCAGCAACATAATAACCAGTTAATTTATTTATATAGTCGAGGATGGCTGACAATTTCGTTGGGGTTTTTTTGTTTGTTTGTTTGTTTATATTTGGGGGGGGGGGCTGTTGTGTTTTTTTTTTTTTGTTTGTTTTGTTTTTGGGGGTGTTTTCTTTTCATTTTTGTCTCTACTTCGTCTGGTACTGTTTGATACACACTTTTTCAGACATGTGATGTTTTTAGGAGAGATGATATTTATTCTTACCTTACTTCCGTCTCCCTACAGAGGTTGAATGTCATGGACCGCCATTCTTCACGCTCAAGGGCCTTTACCCAGCAATCGATTATCTTTTTGCCAGTTGTTGCCTCCATATTTCCTATCCAGGCTTTCCTTGGTTTGCCTCGTGCCTTTCTGCCAGCCACTTTTCCCTATAGCACTGATTTTTGGATGGTGTGTGTCTCCGAAGGTGGCCATAACATTTCAGTTTTCTCATTTTAACTTCTGCCAACTGTTATCTGGACATGTGGCGTGCATCAATAAGAACCAGAATGTTTGATTTCTTTCTGGTCCATGGTACTATAAGAATTCTGCGGTACACCCAAATCTCAAATTTATTCTTAAAGATTAAATAAATTTGGAATTTTTTTTTATTGCTTTAAATCATCGTGCACTAATTTTCAGATCTGATATGCCAATTTGATATGGGCCCGTAATTGTTGTTATGGAAATACTCTCAAACCAACGGAAAACAATGTTACACAAGCCCATAATTACCTGCGGCGATGTGGTCTTGTGGTACGGCACTCGCTTTCGAATCGGAAGGTCCTGGGTTCGAGCCTCGCTCGGCACATAGTTGAGTCCTTTACTCACATTCTCTCACCGTACTCAGGGGTAAAATGAGTACCTGGCCGTTAACAGCGTTGTCTCTGTCGGAAAAAAATGTAATATCGCCTTACAGGCGTCATATCTCTTCCTACATGTCAAGTGTTGCTGTTGGCCATGGGACCCATTGTAAAGCGCTGAGCACGTTTAGTGGATATTACGCTATATAAAAGCTCAATTTTTTTTAAAGTGTGCACAGAGCTTTAAATTGATAAAGGCGGATCACATGATTAAAAGCGATGTTTTGTGAAAGATCTTCACGTGATGTTTTCAGTTTAGAATTAGATTGTTTTGAAAACGGCACGACTATTTTGACGTTGTGGATATTTTTTATCTTTAGATCTCTATAAATGACATATAGATTTAAAGACTATGTGTAGGCTAGACGCCTTTTAAAACACACACACTGCTCTTCGTATTATGTCAATATAGCATAATTATCATTGTGCAAATATACACAGCATTTATAAATACCCGCGACTCCTTGTTAGAGATTTACCATATATGAAAGAGAGAGAGTGTGTGTGTATGTGTGTGAGAGAGAATGTGGGTGTATGCGTGTATGTGTGGGTGGGTGTTTGTGTGTGTCAGATGCATGCGATTTTATCTTGTTTTTGTTATTTTTTAATGTGGCCATGGTATCATTTTTCACCCCTTAAAATCACATCTCCGTTATACTATATAATGTAATTGTTCGGTTTTCATGTTTTGTAAACATTTATTGAAGGAGTACACTTTTATTGCATATTATAGTCTACACCACTTTTAGATGTTGTTTAAAAATGGTTCCTGCTCCTCATTTGTATCATTATATTATACAAGGCCATACATTTATATATATATATATATATATATATATATATATATATATATATATATATATATATATATATATATATATATATATATATATATATATATAATATATATATAAAATATATATATATATATATATATATATATATAAAATATATATAGAGAGAGAGAGAGAGAGAGAGAGAGAGAGAGAGAGGGGGGGGGGAGAGGACCGGATATCGAAGGTATATCAGAATTTATTGAGTCACAGGACTAATTACACAAATCACCAAAATCCTTTATTAATGACCCAAAACAAAACGCGTTGAATGTAAGGATGAACTAAAGACGGAACATGATCTGCTCGCTCTTAAAACGTTGTTACAATACAGGGCGGATACATGGAAAATTAAACAAAAGGAATCAAGCAAGCAGACGACATGCTGACAACCCAGAGCTGCCTAGATGTACCCGTTGTGCTAACGAACCCGAAACCGCAGAGCATCTAGTTGAACGGTGTGTTGTGATGAAGCTTCCGGGTGAGTTTGCGACGGTGCACGAGTGCGGTAAAGAGTATGCTGATTGGGTCGATGGTCATAACATGGTAGTGTGAGCCTCCATGAAGTTTACAAGGGAAAAAAAAGAAAGAAAAAGTCACTTTAGATAGCTTTAGAAATAAATAATTTGTCCTCAAGCATGATCCGAAAATGCTCCAAAGTCCTGAATATAGATTCTAAGAAGCTAAACGTTCATTTTCAACAAGATTTATTGAGTCAAAGAGGCTTATGCTATTCTGTAGCTGGAGCCAAAAATTCGTATTTCTACGAATTTTTCGTAGTACTAGAGAGGTCTGACAACCGCCCAATTCACGACAAGCGTCCTTGAGACTGAGTAGCCAAGATCATTCATTCATATCGTAAACACTGTGAATAAATTGAATTAAATTATCTTAACATATTGGCAATTTTTAGTATTGTCTTCATTTTTTTATTTTGTTTCTCATTAAATAAAAAAAAACTCTTGAGCTTTTTAATACAGCGTAATATACACTAAACTTTCTCAAAGCGCTTTACAAGGAATCCAAAGCCAGCAGTAACACTTAACATGTGAGACGGGACATGACTCTGTAGGCGATTGTTCAGTATTTTTTTCCCAACGGAGACAACGCTGTTACCAGCCAGGTACGCATTTTATAACTGAGTACGGTGACAGAATGTGAGTAAAGAACCTTTTCCAAGGACTCAACTATACCCGCTCAAAGCGGGACTCGAACTCTGGACCTTCTGATTATTCGGCGAGAGCCATACCAATAGACCACCTAACTTCAAGTGTATCTACATGTGTGTAGGATAATGATAGAAGAGAATGAGCGATCATATCGAATGACCTCACGTGTATAATGAACTGTCAACACTCCTTTTTAAAAAAAACGTCAGCTTTTATATAGCGCATTTTCCATTTAAGGTGCTCAAAACGCTTTACAAATGGGACCTGACCAACAGCAACACGTAACAAATAGGAAGAGACATGACACCTGTTAGGCGATATTACAATTTTTTCCGACAAAGACAACGTTGTTAAACGACCAGGTACTCATTTCACACCTGAGTACGGTGAGAGAATTATAATGAAAAAAGAGCCTGTTCCAAGGACTCAACTATGCACCGAGCGAGACTCGAACACCGGACTTTCCGATCCGAAAGCTAGTGTCATACCACAAGACCACATAGCCGCACTTAACACAAGCCAAACGAGTCGGAGACACGTGAATCTTGTTAAACCCTAAATCATCGTCATAGCTTGTCACTCCAACACCGAACCCACTCCACAGCGTCTGGGGAGCAGACTCTTAGGTCATGGTCAATGAAGCTGGGCCCATCCTGGCATTCTCTAAGGATGTGCTGCATCGTCTGCTCTGGGCATCCAAATGTAGCAAGCGTCCACGTCGCGTCCCTGGAATCCCGATAGCTAAAACACCCACAACACCAACAACCTAAGAGTGGTTGCTAGTTTCCTTTATTTACCCATACATGTACACTTGGATATTGGTACCATAGCGACGAAGGTACTACTTTTTTGAGGTCATGAACTTTCGTGACACAGATTTCAGACGTCAACTAACTAAGGTAAATAATGGATGAGTATTTACTATAGGACTTGGAAAGGATATCTTCGAGATTCGAAAAATCAATTGTGGTCAAAAACTGTATTTATAGCTCAACTTTCTATAAAATCGTCCTTAAAATTATAAATTTTAAGTAAGTCGAGATCTGGAGTATCTATATATTAGTATAATTTAAAATGGCAAGAGCGAAAAATCATCACACTGTTGCTTATTACTCCCCTTTGTTGTTTAAAAAAATCTAATTAAGTGATGTAAAACGTTTTGTTGACCGAACACAATACATGCTCAGTCGCACAAGAATACAATCAAATGGTTTGTCTATTGAAGGTATTTTCTTTTAATTTAAGGTTCCATTAAATAATTACACTCTCTCTGAATTCATCACAAGTAATATTTCAATTGCTGACTGTTATTTGTAGATGGGAGGTGTAATAAAATACTTTTTTGAAGTTGTATTGGTTTTCGACGCTCGTTCTCGATTATAGCACTCGTGCCGTGGTCAAGAACTCGATACTGAAAACCAAGACAAGTTCAAAAATTGTATGTCATTACATCCCCTATAGAAATGGTAAAGAGCGGCTGCTAGGTTCCTTTATATGCCCATGAATGTAATGCAGGCTTGCATATTGGTACTACTTTCGTGACACAGATTACAGACGACAAACTAAAGGAAATAATCCATGATTGTCGATGATTAATCGATGATTTATAGACTTTGGAAAGACTATTGGTTCTCGGTACTCGTTCTTGATAGTAGCACTCCTTCAAGTCGCGCTATGGCCAAGAACTCGATGCCAAAATACCAATATAAGTTCAACAATTCTTCTTCAAAGCTTGTTTCGTGTATCTTATCTCGTCCTATCTCATCCCTATCTCGTCCTATCTCTTCCCTATCTCTTCCCTATCTCGTCCTATAATCTTCCCTATCTTGTCCTATCTTTTCCCTATCTCGTACTATTTATAATTTGTCTTCCATTTTGTCACCATTCTCCGTCTCAATTTTTAAAGTTTCTCTTCTTTCCGCTGAATCACCATTTATTATTATTATTATTATTATTATTATTATTATTATTATTATTATTATTATTATTATTATTATTATTATTATTATTATCATCATCATCATCATCATCCTTAACCACTAGTTTCCCTTAAACTCCCAACATTTCCAACGCCATCTTCCTCACAATTACCCCCGACACTAACATCACCCTAACTACTAACATTGATTATTTTCTTACTACAATCATTTCCCTCAATTATACCATTTTCACCTGACGTGCTATCATCCACCATTGCATCATTATCAACTACACGTTCTTCCTTATTATCACCTGCAACAACTTCTTTTGCCTTTTCTCTATCAACAAAGTCACTATTTCCACTCAGTAACGCTCTTTCATCTTCGTCTCCTCTTCTTTTTCGTGTTCCTTTTTCTTCTTCTTCATCCTCTTCCGCTTCTTCCTCCCTCTCTCCATCTTTCTCTGTGTCTGACTTCAACAAAATTTCTAAGTCATTGTTAATATCATCTAAAGACTTCCCGTTCTTCACCCTTTCCAATCTTTTCCCAATCTTTCCATTTTCAACCCCCCCCCCCCCTTATCCTTCCCTCAATCGTTACCCCCTCCCTTCGTATCGTCCATCGACCCCGATATCATCCAAGCATTTCGTCTTCAAGGCGTACAACAGCGCGAAAACCTGGAACAGGAACGCACGCCCGACACCCAAGCTGCTGACTCCGTTCAGGTTCCACCGGAAGAGATCGTTGTTGTAGCTCGTGGATCTTTACCTTGCAGTTGGTGAGGGGGCTTGAGGCACACGGGAGGGCAAAGGTGTAAATCCCGGTCGACCGTCACGAGACCATCCCGGGTATCGAGCCAACGAGCCACATGAGCTGCTCGCCCCGGTGTGTGACTAAATTTGATCCAAACCCGGTGTCCGAATAGCAGCCCTATCCCGGGCGCCACACTATTGTCCTTATGTCGAGTCCCAAACAGTCCCGTCAATGGCGAAGCGGTCTGCCGCCTAGCCAAATAATACCGCGTTCGTGTCGCCCGGGTCGTCGGCACGTCCGAGAAAAAAGCAAACGTCCCATGCATCAATCGATTCGCGGCCTGCCGATTGGAAAATGCGACGGCGGGGATGGCGAACTGACGCGTATATTGTCCCTGAACGTCGAGAGCCAGAGTATGGCAAAAAATGAGCTTTTATCAAAGCTACTGGCCGTTCATTGCGTTGATATCCTCCTTTTACAGGAGACCCACCTTTATTCAGGCGCGCAATCTTCCCGATTCCAGATCCCAGGCTATACGGTGGTCCAACGCGAGGACACTTCGAGGCTCAAAGGAGGGGTTAGCGTTTACGCTAAAGAGCCATCGAAGGTAAGGGTCATTGAGAGCGTAACGGACAGCAATGGGGTGAACCGAATTTCCGTGGAAGTAGGTGGACTGTGTCTGCATAATATTTACAAACCACCTAGAGCGACTTGGACTACACCACCGGTACCGGTGGTCAGCCATCCTTCCATCTGTCTGGGAGACTTTAATAGCCACCATCACGAATGGGGCTACCGAGACTGCAACGAGGCAGGAAGACAACTCCGCTCATGGATGGACTGTAATGATCTACACCTAGTGTACGATCCTACAGCCAAGGGTACCTTCCGGGGTACCCGCCATAAGAAGGAGTATACTCCAGACCTCACCCTCGTAACGAAAGGCGCGAACGGTGAACCGTTGCAGGTGAAGCGGACAGTCCTCGGGGACTTTCCGCATAGCCAGCACAGGCCGGTTCTTGTCACAGCTGGGGTGACAATACCGAGGGTGCAGTCTCTCCCACTTTGCAGATGGAATTTCAGGAAGGCTGACTGGGAGGAATTCAGTTCCTATATCGAGCAGGTCTGCCCTGCCATTCCTCCCAAGTCCAAGAATATAACCAGATTTAGTAGGCTACTGGTTAAGAGCGCTCAACGCTCTATTCCACGGGGCAAACGGAAATTCTACACCCCTTGCTGGACAGCAGAGTCGGAAGAGCTGTACCGAGAGTACCAGCAGACCCAGTCCCAGGACACAGCCGATAGACTACTCCAGTCTCTGGCAGAGGGAAGGAAGCAACGGTGGCAGGAGACCGTGGAAAGTCTCGACTTTACACACTCCAGCCGCCACGCTTGGCGTTTGATAAAGAAATTGGACCCAGATCGGAATTTCGCGAAGGCTGCACCGGAATGCGAGGCAGACACAATTGCCAAGAATATTAAGAACCGTAGCAAGCGGGTCCCTAATCAGGCTTTTGAGCGCGGTGTCCGCAAGGCGTACCGTACGATTTTGGACTCGCTACCTGCGGAGGAGTCGGACTGGACGGCCCCGTTCAGTCCCCGAGAAGTGGGTGCAGCCATTAGCGAAGTGAAGAACGGCAAAGCAGCTGGGATAGATGGTGTATATCCCGATATGGTGACGCATCTGGGCCCCAGGGCACGGGCCTGGCTAGCAGAGGCAATGTCTGACATCCTTGCAAACGGAAAGCTTCCACAAGTGTGGAAGCATGCGAAGATAGTTGCCATCCTGAAGCCAGGGAAGCCGGCGAAGGAGGCAGACAGTTACAGACCCATATCGCTGCTGAGCTGTCTTTACAAACTGTTGGAGCGTGTTCTATTAAACCGATGGGGGCCGGTCCTAGACGCTGCCCTGCCACCTGAGCAGGCAGGCTTCAGGGAAGGGAGGTGCACCACGGAGCAGGTCATTGCCCTTACAGAGCATATTGAGCACGGGTTCGAGAGAAAACAGCAAACAGGTGCTGTGTTTATAGACCTATCAGCGGCGTACGATACGGTCTGGTGCGATGGGTTAATGCTCAAACTTGCAAAAATCATAAGGTGCAAAAAGACCTTGAAGTTGTTCTCTTCGATCTTAGGGGAAAGGCAATTCCACGTCGCGCTGGGAGACGCCACGAGCAAAGTTAGGAAATTGAAGAATGGGGTCCCTCAGGGGTCGGTACTTGCGCCAATGTTGTTTAACGTTTACATTAGCGATATGCCGAACACTTCCTCCCTGAGGCTGGGATACGCAGACGACTGGGCACTCGTTACTCAGAGTAAAGTGTGGACCCGTCTCGAGAGCGTACTCAGCGAGGACGTCACCAGACTCAAATCCTACTTCGACAAGTGGTACCTGAAGATGAACACTTCAAAAACCGTGGCCACTGCATTTCACTTATGCAGTGGTTGGCACACCCGTAAACTGAATGTCCTAGTCGGGGACCAGCCACTCCCATATGAGCCGCGTCCAAAATACCTAGGGGTGACGCTGGATCGCAGCCTTACCTATCGGGTTCATCTCGAAGGGTTGCCCGGAAGATAGAGAAGCGGAATAGTCTTCTGAGGAAGCTGGCGGGATCGACTTGGGGCGCTAGCCAAGCGCTCCTGAGAACATCCGCCCTGGCACTATGCTATTCCACCGCGGAGTATTGCGCTCCAGTGTGGGGTAGAAGCAGAAACGTTGAGAAGGTGGATGTAAAACTTCGCAAGTCGATGCACATAGTGTCGGGAACGCTAGCAACAACCCCTAGAGAATGGGGCCCGGTGATGGCAGCGATCCAGCCCCCGATGTCCGGAGGGAGACCATTACGGGAAACTGGCTGAGTAAGATCAAAGAGAGAGGGAATGGGGATACCCCTCTCATGCGCATAATGAACGGTGCCCCCGTTTCGAGCCGAAATAAGTCCCGGCAACCCTTGTACGCAGAATCCCTGACTACGGACAGAGCTGCACATACGAGATGGAAGTCGGTTTGGACGAATTCAATCCCTCGTGGGGGCGGGACCTACACTCCTCTAAGCTTGGTGAGAAGTTGCCAGGCTTTGATACCAGTAAGAGGAGACACTGGGTAGCTGCGAATCGGCTTCGGTCGAGGAGCTGCCTAACGGCCGGTGCGTTACATCAGTGGGGTCTAACTTCCTGTCCTTTATGTCCACGCTGTGGGCAAGAACCCGAAACGGCAGAGCATCTAGTCGAAAGGTGTGTTGTGACGATGCTACCGGGCGGGTTCGCGACGGTGCACGAATGCGGACCGGACTTTGCTGATTGGGTCGATCGTCATAACATAATAGTGTGAACCATAAGAAGCTGCTGTTGTAGAGTAAGCATCGGCCTATGACGTCACAATTCTTCTCCCAGAGTTCACAAACACCGTCAATCAAGATAACGAAGACTACAGGGCCCATCAACCAGCCTGAGGAGTTAGAATTTAATTCTTAGATTCGATTTTTGAAAAATTAAAATAAATTCCCTTTATTCATCCCCACCCGACCCCAGAGGGTCTCGATAGCTCAGTTGGTAGAGCACTCACTCGCTTCACACGGAAAGGGACCGAGATCGATCCCGAGTGAAGTCGAGGTTTTATTCTGATCCCCCTGTACACACAGCAGTGATTGGGTAGCTGGATCTGTAAAATCTACCAGAAAGTACTCTGCGATAGACTAGCATCCTGTCCGAAGGGTAGCAAGCAGTGGTTATTGTTCGTTCACACTATATAAACCTGGATAAACTCCGGCTCCATGGGCATATTGGCTCCGAGGGACTGCTACTTATTCATCCCCAAAGAGAAATGTGTTTCTATGGTCTATTCAAGTTCAAGGAGAACACTGGAAAACCCAGACGCCAGCCAGTGCAGGAGAGGAATAAGTATTACAACAATGAGACCATAATAAATTGGGTTGTCAGACCTGCAAAGAAGTCTACGTTGCTACGTTAAACCTTGAAATATGTATTTTTAAGAAGGAATGAGACAACAAAATCGACATTATTCTGGTACTCTTATTATAATATTATTCACTTAAATTGCGTCATAAGATTGTGTGGAGAATGTCGCCATTTTGAAATACGTTTTCTTTTGTTCATCTTACTGACAGCGGACTGTTTGACAGGGGTAAGTTTATGGAATATTATTTATATATGTATATGTATTTATATGTGTATACGGATTTATTTTTGTACAAGATATGATACTGTTACAGCATGTTAAAATGTCGCCATTTTGTGTATCTCTCTTTGTGAATTTCTATTATGCTAAAGAGGAACTAAAAAAAAAGTGGAATGGAATGGGACGAGTGAGTTTTCATAATCAAATCCTGCTAAAAGTTCTAAAAATCAAGTCCTACACTAGATAAAATTTTACGTTCCCCCCGTGTTAAAAATGTGTTTTTATCATCATCATCATCATCATCATCATCATCATCATCATCATCATCATCATCATCATCATCATCATCATCGTCGTCGTCGTCGTCGTCGTCGTCATCATCATTATCATCATCATCATCATCATCATCATTATTATTATTATTATTATTATTATTATTATTATTATTATTATTATTATTATTATTATTATTATTATTATCGTTATTGTTGTTGTTTTTATTGTTTTTATTATTATCATTATTATTATTATTGGTGTTGTTGTTGTTATTGTTATTGTTTTTATTATTATTAGAGTATTGTTATTATTATCATTATGGGAGGCCTTCCGAAAGCTCTCGCATCCCTTTCAATTAGTATTTTCACCGTGGATCTTTTGTCAGGCGTTTATTTGGGGCCCTTTCATTCATTCAAGAAGTCAATATATAGTAGCATTGGGAGGCCTTCCAAAAGCTCCTACATCCCCTAGTATTCTTGTTTTTTATAATGTTCTAATAGAGGGTTTGGGAGGGGGAACTTTTTTTTAAAGTCTCCCCCTCCCAAACCCCTTACTAGAACATTATAAAAAAGTTTCCCCCCTCCCAAACCCCCTACTTGAACAAGAATACTGGGGATGTAGGAGCTTTCGGAAGGCCTCCCGTAGCATTTGAAAAACTCAAGAACCTTGATAGATTAGTGAAAAATTAAAATGTCCTAATTTGACCAATGTTTTCGTTATCCGCCGCCATTTTGCTTTTAAATAGACTATTGGAAGGTAAAGCAACTCAGTCCAAGGTTGGAGGATTTTTTTTTCTCTTATAGATAGTTATCATCATCCATCGTGGCTTGCGCTCTTGAGCACGTTGCCGGTCAACTGTCTCCACGAATCACGATCCTCTGCGGTGCGCATGAAATCTGTGTTACTTTTAAAGTCACATTTGGCCATTCTTAGGTTATTTAGATAAGTCATTCTTTGTCTTCCTCTAGCTCTCTTTCCTTCGATCATCCCAGATGTTACCAACTTTTCTATTCCGTCTCTTCTCCACACATGTCCCAGAAACCGTAACTGCCTCTTTCTGATGTTATCGATCAATATTCTTCCCTTTCTCACCTTCTCCAACACTTCTTCGTTCGTACATCTGTCTGCCCATGATACCCTCAACATTCTTCTATATACCCATATCTCAAATGCCTCTAACTTCCTCGTACATTCTTTGCCAAGCGTCCATGTTTCACAACCGTATAAAACGGTATTTATGACATATGTTTCTACTACTTTCATTCTGGTCTACAAGTTTAGGTTGCTGTTTGACACAACTGGTCGCATTTTATGGAACACGTTTTTTGCTATTGCTATTCTTTGTTTTATATCCTCTATGTCACGTGATGATAGTGCCTAAATATTTAAATTTCTTTACTTGTTTGATGGTCTCTCCTTTGCTTGACAAGTGGAAGGTCGTGTTGTTGTCATTCTTTGAGGCCACCATGCATTCGGTTTTCTTAATATTTAGTTCTAGGCCTATCTCTTCACTTTTGCACTATATCTAACATTTCCTGCACGTGTTCTGGAGAGTAGGCCATCAGAGTACCAACGTCTGCGTATCTTATGCTATTCATATTCTTCCCTCCAACGACGACGCCTTTCATATCTTCAATTTCTTTGAATATTATTTCACTATATGTGTTAAACAGGTCCGGTGATAATACGCAACCTTGTCTTACTCCCTTCTCGATGTTAAAGAAGTCCGATGTTTCATTATCCAGTTTAACTCACGCTGTTTGATTCCAATATAAGTTTTAAGATCTGTAATGTGTTCAGCGCTGGAAGGGTGCTTTTCACAGAGCTCTTAAAATTACTTCATTTTACGGCTAAGTGTTATTTCTATACAGGGCGAATTTTATTTCATATTCAGAGGATTTCTTATGACTTTGTGCTGCTTTTGACGAAATTTCGTGAATTTTAAACAATTAATTTAGCAATATTTTTACGTTTTGTAAATTTTTGGCAAGGATTTTATCATCTTTTGAGACCATTTTTGTTTACTTTTTACGATTTTAAGAAGAAAAAAACAACAGTGAGCTATTTTAATCTTATTACAACGGTCGACGATGAACATCGACAATGACAACACCTAATTATTGTTATAACTATTCACCCCAACACCTACGTACAATACGACACACAATTAATAATACACCGAATTTAGAAACAGTGAACATTTTGAGATCTTTTGAATTATCCAAGGCATACAGAAAAATAACAAAAAGAGGAAATAAAGGTGGAAGGAAACAAAAACAAAAACCAGGAGAAGCCAAATAAAACATCAAAAAACAACTCAGTCAAATTAAAATGCAATAATCTAGATTCTACTAATAACAATGACGGAAGGCAACGGAAAACCACCGTCACTAACAAACTTTCCCAGGACATCAGCTGTCCCTATCACGTTGAACGTTTCAAACTGTTGCGAAATGAAACAATCACATTGGCCACGCGGAATATACGTACATTAAACCATTTAGGAAAACTTGAAAACGTTATTCAAGAAATGAAAAAGTTCCAAATTAACATCCTTGGAATCTCAGAAACGAAGTGGAAGGGAGAAGGAGTAGTTAAAGAAGATGATTTTGTATTGTATTATGCAGGTGGAAAACATCATGAAAAAGGAGTTGGAATTCTTTTAGACAAATCAACATCAAAGAGCTATTTAGATCATGTTGCAATCTCAGAAAGAGTTATATTTTAGTAAAGTTGAAAGGAAACCCGTTTAATGTTAATATTATTCAAATATACGCCCCAACATCAGACAGTGACGAAAACAATTGAGACATTCTATCAAGATATGGAACAAGCATTAAAACAATGTAAATCTGATTAAATTCGTTTAATAATTGGTGATTTCAATGCAAAGGTTGGTAACGAGAGAGTTGAAAATATCGTTGGCCCCCACGGACTAGGTACCAAAAATGATAGAGGGGAAAGACTTGTCGACTGGTGCAGATTGGAAAACCTTACTATTGTCAATACATGGTTTAAAAATCACGATAGAAAGAAGTGGACATGGATAAGCCCAGGTGGCCTTTATAAAAATCTGATAGACTTTATTCTGGTCCAACATCGATTCAGAAATATCGTACGCAACGCAACAACTATTCAAAGCGCAGATTGTAATAGTGACCACAGACCTGTCAAGGCCACGCTAAAATTAAAACTTAAACAAAATAAAGACAAGGAAAGTGGAACCAAAACTGCAATTTGATCTATTGAGAATTAATCATCAAATAAAAAATGATTACACAGAATGCGTGAAAGAAAAAAGTGAAAACTTGACCTCAGATATAAACATAGATGAGTACTGGAATCAAATATCGAACTGCATCACAGAATCCGAAAGAGAAACTATTCCATCTGTGAAAAAGCACGAACCAAAACATAAGTGGATGGATCACAAGATCTTGAAACTGATGAATGAAAGACGAAAACTAGAACGCAACAGCAACGAATATAAAGAAGCTAATAAGATTATAAAATGTGAATGTAAGAGAGCAAAGGAAGATTATATTGAACACGAATGTCACAGAATTGAAAGACTAAAACAATCTAACACCAAACAATTCTACCAGTCAATACAAGAACTAAGTGGAAAACGACCAGCCGTGGCAAGAAATGCGTTAAAGACGCAAACGGTAATATACTTATCGACAACAACGATATTTTGGAACGTTGGGCAGTATACATAAAATCTATACGCGGATGACAAAAGAGGAACGAGCTTGGATAAAGAAATATCTACTGTGAACACGGGTCCCCAGATTATGCGAGAAGAAATAGAAGCTGCTTGCAAAGAGATGAAAAGGGGGAAAGCAGTAGGCCAAGATAGCTTCTCAATAGAATTGATTGACGCCCTCGACGATCTGGGAATAGACATTCTGACAAAAGCCTTTAATGTCTTCTATGAAAAGGGTGAATTGCCTAATATCTTAAGACAATCGGTATTCATTACGATACCCAAAAAACAAGGAACTATTGACTGTGACCAACACAGAACAATCAGCATAATGAGCCAGGCCACAAAAATTAAGTTAAGAATACTTATGAAAAGAATGAGGAGCAAGATCTCTCCAGAGATAAGTGACGAGCAATTTGGGTTTGTTAAAGAAAAGGGTACGGTAAACGCAATCTTTACATTGAAAACATTAATGCAACGGTCAATCGAAAAACATAAATCACTTTATCTATGCTTCATTGATTATTCCAAAGCTTTCGATTCAGTACAGCACGATACGCTATTCAAAATCTTAGAAAATATCGGTATAGACAGTTTCGACCTTCGACTTGTGAAAAACTTATATTGGAATGGTTAGTTATAAGTCTTACTAAAGGTGTTTGGGCGTTTGTTTGTTTGTTTGTTTTTGTTTTTATAAGGGATAGTTAAAGATACTAGGTTTTATTTTTTCTTAGGGTTAGCTGTGGGAATATTTGGGTTGTTTCCCTTAGCACGAGGTGCTTTCGGAAGGCCTCCCTAAAATTGTTAACGTTTTGAACTCATTTTACACATGAGAACAGTGAGAGAATGAGAGTAAAGTGCCTTTTCGAAGATCTCTACTATGCGCCGCTCAGAGCGGGACTCGAACCCAGGACCTTCCTGTCATGAGGCGAGTGTCATACCACAAGACCACATAGCCGCGTTGACAGAAGGAACAAAATGGAGGTCTCACAGTTCTTTGTTATTGTTTTTAGCCAGTCATATTCATAAATAGTTCTTATAAGGTAAAGGACGATATGAAAGAACTGGCCCTGAAGGAAGATGATGCTCTGAACCAAGATGCATGGATATGTGGCATTCATTATGGTAACCCTGCAAAATGCGGGATAAGCTGAAAGAAGAAGGAGAAGAAGATTCATAAGTAGTTCTCACTAAATTGTATTTTTCATCAGACTATAAACATTTCAAGTTACACATGCAAATAAACAAGGTACGTTATATCCGGCTGGCGGATGATGTGAGTATTCAACAAAGCGTATAGCATCAATACATATCACTAATTGTCTGTGATCTGTTTTCAGATCATCGTAACAGCCCAAACGAATTAATTCTACTCGTACAGAGACAGGGACAGAGACAGATACTGCGACTTGAGACGATACAGAATGAACCCCCTTCACGTCATGACAGATTCCACAGTTTCCTGGGTCGACGGCGATCTCATCCGAGGGAAGAAAACAGGCGTCCTTCAGGTCTCAAATAATGATTATAATAGGATTCAATGGTCTGATGTCACGTCCGCCTAGCAACCAGCAGCTTGGTTCTAAACAAAAGAAATTGGTACTTCTTATTCTTATTTGCTGGCAAAAAAAAAAAATTCACATGTCATGTGATCAGAATGTATAAAAGTCAAAACATGATCAGATTTATAATGTTTTTCTCCTCGGGATACACTTTTATGCTCGTCGGAGAAGAATTTCATAAGGCCGTCCGCCATTGTTCGGATAGTTTAGAATCAGTTGCTTAGTTACTATGCGTCATTACGACGGAAGTGGCGCCACGACTGTTGAAGCCTATTGAGTTCAAACGGGTTAACCATCGTTAACTTATAGATAATATGAAGTTGAAGTCACTCTGGTCTTTGTTATTGTTTTTGTCACCCGCGTTTTTGAATAATTCTCACTTAACTGTATTAACCAGACTATGAACGTTAAGGTTACACATAGCTTTTTTGTGTGTGTTGGTTCTTTATGTTTCCTGTGGTAATGTTACGAGCTTTTAACCTATCTTTTGATTGTATGCGCTTAGCTAAGAAGTTCACAACATTACCATCCGGAAGTATAACGGACCAACACACAAAACTGTGTGCAACCATGAACGTTTATAGTCTGGTTAATACAGTTTAGTGAGAATTACTCATAAACGCGGATGGCAAAAATCAATAACAAAGACCTGAGTGACTTCAACTTCGAACTATCTATAGCCTGACACTGACCAAAAAATGACGTCAAAAGCCAAGTCTTTGGCCGCAAAAGAAAACAATTCGGAAGTCGTATTCAATAGTTCAACCAATGGAATCACTTGTTTCCTTGAGCTTTACTAACAACTCACTAGACGCTGCGCAAGCCTTTAAAATGACGTCAAAATGACAAGAGGGTTCAAGCTTAGCCATCGTTATGTTATAGCCTGAGCGTGGCCTTCGTTAAGTTATGGCCTGATACTGACCAAAAAATGACGTCAAAATGCCAGTATTTTGCCACAAAAGAAAACAAATCGTGAGTTGTATTCAATAGTTCAACCAATGAAATAACTTGTTTCCATGAGCACTACTCACAACTCAATAGCCAAATAATTACGTCAAACTGCCAGTCCTTTTGGATTTCAGTGTCAGGCTACGGTTCTAGTGTCAAGCCATAAGTTAACGAAGGCTACGGTTCAACAGTCGTGACGCCACTTTCCTCGTAATGACACATAGCAACTGGTTCTAGACTATCGGAAGAATGCCGGACGCTATTATCTCCATCACCGCCCTGATGAAATACTTCTCCGACGAGCATAAAAGTTTATCCAGAGGAGAAAAACATTATAAATCTGATCATGTTTTGACTTTTATACATTCTGATCACATGACATGTGAAAAAGTTCTAGTCAGCATAAAGAATAAAAAGTACCGATTTTCTTTGTTTAGAACCAATCAGCTGGTTGCTGGGCGGACGTGAAATTTGACTATTGAATCGTATTTAGCCATGTAAAAAAATAGTTCTTCTGAGACCCGGAGTTTATCCCGGTTTCTATAGCGTGAAACGGGCAATAGCAATAGGCTAGTCACTCTTTTAATAGAAAGCTAGTCTATAGCAATGTACTTTCCGCCAGACCTAATCCCAATAAACTGCTCGATGGACAGAGGGTTGGAAAAAAGTCTTGACTGCATTCGTTTGGATCCCTATTCGTGTAAAGCGACTGCTCTACTAGTTGAGCTATCGGGACCTCATGGAACGCGATTGTAAATAGGATTCAACAGTCCGATGTCACGTCCGTCGCGCCCAGCAACTTGCAGCTTAGTTCTAAACAAAGAAAATCGGTACTTTTTATTCTTCATGCTGGCTAGAACTTTTCACATGTCTTGTGATCAGAATGTGTAAAATTCAAAAATTGATCAGATTTATAACTTTTTTTTTCTCCTGTGGATGCATTTTTCTGCTCGTCGGAGAAGTATTGCATAAGGACGTCCGCCATTGTTCCGATAGTTTAGAACCAGTTACTAAGATACTATGCGTCATTACGAGGGAAGTGACGTCACGACTATCGAATCCTCTTTCCGTGAGCTTTTTAAAAATTAATAACAAGAATAAAATAAGTTTCTGATCATTTGGTCTGTAAACATGTTAGGTATAAATACAAAATATTCATATCAACAAGGCCAGATCAAGTTCAAGTAGGTGAAGGAATCACTGAAGTGACATAGATGACAATGATGATGATAATGATGATAATGATGATGATGATGATGATGATGATGATGATGATGATGATGATGATGATGATCATGATGATGATGATCATGGTGGTGGTGGTGGTAGTGGTGGTGAGTTATGGCGATGGCGGTCAGCATGATAATGATGGTGATGATGATAATGATGAAAATATTAGTTGTTCCAGTTATGGAGGCGTTAATTGTGGTGTCGAAGTGACACTTCCAATCATGCTATTTGCGACTGCGATATAGAAAATGGTGCAACTTTTGTTTTTAATTGTATTCCATAAATGTTAATTTCTTCCACGACAATTATAAGGAATTGAACCCAGAGATCGACGAAAGTGAGACGGTATACGGGCTTTCCATTGCAAGACAAAAGGGGGATAACCCGATAAGTAGTGTTGGTAACGCGCTCCAAACATCCATAGTAAGGAAATTGCTATTTATGTATTCGATTCCTACATTGCATGTCCATAAATTTATATATATCTATATATATATATATATATATATATATATATATATATATATATATTATATATATATATACATATTATATATATATATATATATATAATATATATATATATATAATATATATATATATATATATATATATATATATATATATATATTGTGTGTGTGTGTGTGTCCATCTATATTATATTCATCTTTAGCATTCCGCTTCCACCGCCTCCTCATCTTCCTCTCCTCCTCTCCCTCCTCTTCCTCCCCCTTCACAACCTCTCTCTTCTTCCTCAATTCTTTCCTTCCTTATTTGCCTCCTCTTTCATTTTCGTTTTCCTCTTATTGTTCTACTACTCCCTACCACCGCCATCACAACCATCACCACTACTACTACTACTACTACTACTACTACTACTACTACTACTACTACTATTACTACTACTACTACTACTACTACTACTACTACTACTACTACTACTACTACTACTACTGCTGCTACTACTACTACTACAACTATTACTACTACTACTATTACTACTACTACTATTATTATTATTATTACTACTACTACTGCTAATACTACTACTAATACTACTACTACTACTACTACTACTACTACTACTACTACTACTACTACTACTACTACTACTACTACTACTACTACTACTACTCCCTCATCCACACACCTCTTTTTTTTCCTCCGTCGCAAATTGACCCCATTATGTAAATTATTTTTTTTTCTTTCTCCTATTTTACATGTGGCCGAAAGGAGCTGAACGGTTGTTTACTTTGTATTGTCTCCTTTTAAATCAGCCACATTCACTCCTTTCGTATTTTTTTTAATCTCCATTTTATTTGCTCAGTAAGGCATCTCAAACTTTTGGTTTCACTTCATGTATGTCACTATACATATATATATATATATATATATATATATATATATATATATATATATATATATATATATAAGGCGCAACATACATACGCTCTGGAACAAATTAATCTAAATATGAATGATTTCTTTTTTTTATTTATTTATTTCTTTTACAACAGAACGCAGAGATTGAAAAGATAAATGAAGAAACAACATGGAGAAAACTCACTGGGCCTAAGAGCGCCGTGGACGAAACCCTTTTTATCATAAATCCTCTCTCCACTCCAAAGGGGACCAAAGGGGACTGCGAAGTATGCCCAAGAAAAGCCTACCTCTGCTGCGTCAACTGCAGAGTGTCTTTTTACTGTTCCGTCGAACACCGACGAAAAGATGCCGTCCACCGGATGATATGCCAAAGACTGAGAATCGTACGTAATCCGAGTTGTCACAGAGAGAGCAGTGTCGAACGACGACGTATCGTAGGTCAAAGGACGTACGTCGTTTTAAAACTCATAGACGATCTTGTCCGTCAATCCTACGGCTTTCTCTATCAGGTCAGTGAATTATGCATATTATGTGTATTTTTTTTTTTAAAACCCAAAGAAAGAGGATCTAATAGTCCGATGTCACGTCCTCCCAGCAACGAGCAGATTGGTTCTAAACAAAGAAAATCGGTACACTTTTTATTCTTCGCGCTGGCTAGAACATTTTCACATCTCATGTGATCAGAATGTATAAATGTCAAAACATGATCAGATTTATGATGTTTTTTTCTCTTTTAAATACAATTGTATGCTCGTCGGAGAAGTATTTCTTAAGGGCGTGCGCCATTGTTCCGATAGTTACTAAGTTACTATGCGTCATTACGAAGAAGTGACGTCACGACTGTTGGTTCCTATTACGCCTTTCTCCACGGCACCATTATGGCCCATTTAGACGTACAGACTTTTCACACAGGGTCCGACGAACACAGATTAGACCGTAGCCATCTTATCATATAGATAGTATGCGCTTGGCTAAGAAGCTCACAACATTGCCACCCGGAAGTATAACGGACCAGCTCACAAAACATTGTGTAACCATGAACGTTTATAGTCTGGTTAATACAGTTTAGTGAGAAGTACTCATAAACGCCGATGGCAAAAAAAAACAAGAACAAAACCTGAGTGACGTCAACGTCATACTATCTATAGCATGACACTAGAACCGTAGCAATCGTTAACATATAACCTGACACAAGAACTGAGGCCTTCGTAAAGGTATGGCCTGACACTGACCAAACAATGACGTCAAAATGCCAGTCTTTTGCCACAAAAGAAAACAAATCGTGAGTTGTATTCAATATTTCAACCAATGAAATAACTTGTTTCCATGAGCACTACTAACGACAACTCACTAGGTGGTGCAAAAACCAAATAATGACGTCAAACTGCCAGTCCTTTTTAATTTCAGTGTCAGGCTAGAACCCTCAAAGGCTGGCAGTTTGACGTCATATTTTAGGTTTGTGTAGCGTCTAGTGAGTTGTCGTTAGTAGAGCTCATGGAAAGAAGTTATTTCATTGGCTGAACTATTGAATACAACTCACGATTTGTTTCTTTTGTGACAAAAGACTGGTATTTTGACCACATTTTTTGGTCAGTGTCAGCGTAGCCACCTTAACTTATATGGCCTGACACTGACCTAAAATGACGTCAAAATGATGCCATACTTTGGCCACAAAAGAAAACAAATCGTGAGTTGTATTCAATAGTTCAACCTATGGGACCACTTGTCTCCATGAGCACTACCAACGACAACTCACTAGGCGGTGCAAAAACCAAATAATGACGTCAAAATGCCGGTCTTTTTGGGTTTCATGTCAGGCTATAACTTAACGTTGGCTTCGGTGTCAGGCTATAACTTTACGTTGGCTACGCTAAAACCCACAAAAACTTGTAGTTTGACGTCATTTTCTAAGTTCGTGCAGCGTCTCGTGAGTTGTCGTTAGGAGTGCCCAAGGTTACAAGTAATCTTGGTTGAACTATTGAATACAACTCACGATTTGTTTTCTTTTGTGGCCAAGGACTTGTCTTTTGACGTCAATTTTTGGTCAGTGTCAACGTTACCATCTTTAACTTATAGCGTGACACTGAACCATAGCCATCGTTAAGTTATAGATAGAACGAAGATGACGTCACCCTGGTCTTTGTTATTGATTTTTGCCATCCATATTTATGAGTAATTCTCACTAAAATGCATTAACCAGACTATATACGTTCAAGGTTACACACAGTTTTGTGTGTTGGTTCGTTATATTTTCGGATGGCAATGTTTTGAACTTCTTAGCCAAGTGCATACTATCTATAGCCTGACCGTGGCCTTCGTAAAGTTACGGCCTGATACTGACCAAAAAATGACGTCAAAATGCCAGTCTTTGGCCAAAAAAGAAAACAAATCGTGAGTTGTATTCAATAGTTCAACCAATGGGACCACTTGTTTCCATGAGCACTACTAACGACAACTAACCAGGCGGTGCAAAAACCAAATAATGACGTCAAAATGCCAGTCTTTTTGGGTTTCAGTGTCAGGTTATACCTTGACGATGGCTACGCAATGAAACCCAAAAAGACTGGTCTTTTGACGTCATTATTTGGTTGTCGTTAGTAGTGCTCATGAGAACAAGTGGTCCCATTGGTTGAACTATTAAATACAACTCACGATTTGTTTCCTTTTGAGGCCAAAGACTGGCCTTTTACGTCATTTTTTTGTCAGTGTCAAGCTATAAGTTAACGATGGCTAGAACCTTCTAAGACTTATAGTTTGACGTCATTTTTTGGCCAGTGTCAGTTGTATCTCTAATTAGGATAGTATGCGCTTGGCTAAGGAGCTCACAACATTGTCATCCGGAAGTATAACGGACCAACACACAAAACTTTGTTTAACCATGATCATTTATAGTCAGGTTAATACAGTTAGTGAGAAGTTCTCATAAACGTGGATGGCAAAATATAATAACAAAAACCTCAGTGACGTCATCTTCGTTCTATCTATAGATAATCCATCAAACACGATGTCTCATGTCAACAGGAATCACCCATGTTGTCAAAAATGAGCAAGTCCGAGATTGATAATCTTTCCCAAGGAAATAAAAAACTAAATTGCCTGAAGCGGGGCTCGAAACCGGGACCTTCCGGATCACAGTGCAATGCATTAGCCACTTCAGATCTAGTTTCAGGATGGTGGCATCTTATGTATAGCCCAAATAAATGCTGGTCGTCAATAGGGTTCAAGAATCGGGACGTCAACTGTAATCCTAACTAGTAATGACAAGGCAATAAAGTAAATACTTTGTCATTCAAACTAGTCCGATACAATCTGTCACTCCTTCCTTACCTAATAAGGACGTTATGGTAACAGTTATGTAATCACGTGGCTATCTAAACTAAACGGGAACAATGGCCCATGGCGACGCCGTATGAAATATTTCCCCGGCGAGCTTAAACGCGTATCCAGAGGTAAAAAAACCCCATCAATTTGATCATGTATTGACTTTTACACATTCTGATCACAAGGCATATGAAAAGGGAATGAAAAGTTCTAGCCAGCATGAAGAATAAAAAGTAATGATTTTCTTTGTTTAGAACCAAGATGGCCGCCGTTGCCAGGCGCGTGACATCAGACTATTGAATCCAATTTTGTAACTGGTTCTATCGGAACAGTGGTCGGATCCCTCATGAAATACTTCTCCGACGAGCATAAAAGTGTATCCAGAGGAGAAAAGCATTATAAATCTGCTCATATTTTGACTATTATACATTCTGATCACATGACATGTGAAAAAGTTCTAGCAAGCATGAAGAATAAAAAGTACAGATTTTCTTTGTTTATAACCAAGCTGCTCATTGCTTGGAGGGAGGGGGGAAGGGGGGGGACGTGACATCAGACTGTTGAATCCTATTAAAGAGCATCCATCTTCCCTCTTTTACTTTTACGCTCTGTAATCATAAGAATGATATGCCGCCTTATGTTTTATCTTGTGACTTTTCGAAGTCCCATGTTTGAGAGTTTTTGCCAAGATGAAGGTAATACTCTTCAATAGGCGTAACGTCACTTCCTATACCTAAGGACGCAGGGTAACTTAGTAACACTGGCTCTAAACTATCCCAACAATGGACGGACGCCCGTTTGAAATATTTCCCGGCGAGCATAAAAGCGTATCCAAAGGAAAAAAAAACCATAAATTTGATTATGTTTTGACTTTTACACATTCTGGTCACAAGACATATGAAAAGTTCTAGCCAGCTTGAAGCCTAAAAAGTAATGATTTTCTTTGTTTACAACCAAGATGGCCGCCGTTGCCGGGCGGCGTGACATCAGACTACTGAATCCAATTGAAATAGATCGATATTTAAAGGACGAGTTTTCTGGCCAAATTTTTTATGCCCGTTTTTCCGGAGTCCGGCAGTTAACTGGTTAAACTTGTTTGCTTACTGTAGATGCTGTGCATTTGGCTAAGATACTCTACAACATTGCCATCCGGAAATATAACGGATCCACACACAAAAGCATGTGCAGCCTTGAAGGTTTATAGATAGAACCAAGTTGACGTCACTCTGGTCTTTGTTATTGCTTTTTTCCATCTATGTTTATGAGTAATTCTCACTAAACTGTATTAACCAGACTATAAACGTTCAAGGTTACACATTGTTTTGTGTGTTAGTCCGTAATTTTTCCGGATGGCAATGTTGTCAGTTTCTTAGCCAAGCGCAAAGTATCTACAGTGGACTCCGGATAAGACGATGCCCAGGGGAACCGAGAAAAAAAATCGACTTAAACGAAAATCAACTTAACCGGAGTGTAACCAAATGAGCAAATACGCATGTGAACAAGGCAAACCAATCAAGAATAAGTATGTCCCTTCATATCGTGCGGTCTCTGTAGTGGTCATCAGAGGCTCCTACCCCCAATAGCCCCATAGAGGAATCAGAATACATAAAAATCGGAATTTGAGATAAAAAAGCGGAATCAACTTACTGTTATTGACTATGACATGCTTTGCAACAGAAAATGTAATAGACAATCCAAAAGTACTCAAATGATTAAAAATATAAAATGTGTAAAAATGTACAGAATGTGTAAAGACTAAGAATGGGGTCAAATAATAATAAGAGAACACACAGGTCCTGGTCGTCTGAGAGCAAAGCATTGAACGGATGGATTTAACCTTGTCAGGACCCCCCCCCCCCCAACACACACACACCTAAACAACAAACGCGCGAGCCGGTACACACACACACACACACACCACACACACACACACACTTAACCAGGTCTAAAATTAAATAGGGAAAGAAGCTGACCGTACTCAATAATATATTACGGAATGAAGCCAACATATAATATTACAAAGGTCATTGACCCCACAAATTGGAGTCACCATAATAATAATAATACTTCGGTCAACCCCCTCCCAGACAGTACACACTTTGAAGGACTAATCAGACTCACAAATGTGTGTTGATTGACCATAGGAGATGCTGACGAAATAAGCCATAGCTCACTTTTTTTTCACTACAGACTTTTTTTTTTAATGTTCCTCGATTGGAAAGAGGTGAAAAGCGGAATTTTTGCCTTGAATGGGGAATTATACCAATAAGTGAAATTATTCCGCAAAAAAGCGGAAAGGTAGAGCCCCTCTGGTCAAGGTCATGCTTCTTGTTAATCGTCGAGACAGAAATAGCCGGTATGCCAATTTTCTATGCTATGATTTTCTGTCGCATGCCAGACTTTCCAAATGCATCGAATCTTCCTTTTCCGCGATAAGGTTTGCCATTGTAGTTGTAGACTTGATTTGAATTCTGATAAAATTGATACTAATTAAGAGGCCATTACATAGGATGGCTGGGATAGAACCCAAAAAAATATTGAACTTGAAGTTGAGAAATTAAAGTTATTCAATATTGCTTATGTACATTGAACACGGACGTCAGGAAAAGCACCTACATCACATCGATGTGCGCCAATCGTTCGCGGATATTCTTAACCACTGAAAATTCTTACTGGTAGCTTGTGATTTTATTGTAGTCATGAGTGATAAGAACATCGACTTAAGCGACATCGACTTATGTGGAGTTTGTTTGTTTTTTACTAATGTTATATAGGAAGAAGGGGGAGGGACCAAAAAAAAAAAAATCGACTTGGGTAAAAATCGACTTAGGCAACGTCGACGTATCCAGAGTGCACTGTATAGATAGAATTTGCTTGGCTGAGAAACTCAAAACATTGCCATCCGGAAGTATAACGGACCAACACACAAAACTATGTATAACCTTGAACGTTTATACTCTGGTTGATACAGTTTAGTGAGAATTACTCATAAACGTGGATGGCAATAAAACAATAACAAAGACCTGAGTGTCGTTAAGTGCGTTCTATCTATAGATCATGACATTGCCATTTCAGTGCTTTTCTTTGCTACAGGTCTTATCGCCAGTAATTGGGTTCAACAGTCGTGACGTCACTTCCCTCATAATAACGCATAATATATTACTTAGCAACTGGTTCTAAACTATCGGAACAATGGCGGAAGTCCTTATAAAATTCGTCTCCAACGAGCATAAATGTGTATCCAGAGGAGAAAAACAATAAATCTGATCATGTTTTGACTTTTACACATTCTGATCACACGACATGTGAAAAAGTGCTAGCCAGCATGAAGAATAAAAAGTACGGATTTTCTTTGTTTAGAACCAAGCTGCTCGTTGCTGGGCGGACGTGACATCAGACTATTGAATCCAATTGTGCATGTGAGAATGATTCAGTTACTTCCGCAATATTCACTACATCTCCAACTGGCAAGTATAATTTATACCAAAAGAAAAACAAAAATTACAATGTGTGGCTGACTGAGAAAACACGGAAAGATGCGCAAATTTCATAAATTGAGTTATGTATGCAGTAGTATAGACCACCTCTTTCTGATCATTTACCAATTTAAATTTTTATTCTATGTCTATTACAACCCAAGTAATGATTTATTTTTATTTTATTTTTTAAATTTTTTTTGGGGTGGGGGGGGGGGATAAAATTTGTTGCTATGAGAAACGCTTTATTTTCGATTTTGGCTCATATCTCAAATCGAAGCTTGCCGCATCTTCCCGGGTTCCTCAGCCAGCCTCACAAATATTGACGTAAATTTTTAAAACCTTGAGCTTTTATATGGTGCAATATCCACTAAACGTGCTCAAAGCGCTTTACAAAGGGTCCCTGACCAACAGCAACATATAACATGTAGAACGAGACATGATGCCTGTTAGGCGATATTACTTTTTTTTCCGACAGGGATATAGCGCTGCTAACGATAGGTACTCATTTTACACCAGAGAACGGTGAGAAAATGTGAGTAAAGAGCCTTTTCCAAGGACTCAACTATGCTCCGAGCGAGGCTCGAACCCATAACTTTCTAATCCGAAAGCGAGTGTCATACCACAAGACCACATAGCCGCACAACCTCAATCTAAATAGCAATTCTTTTCTTTTTTCTTGAAAAAATAAATTGAAAGTTTTATCTATTTTTTTTTCTTCTTCAGGCCAAGTATGAGGAAACAATAATAACATTAGATCACGCATTTGAGTTTCTTAACATGGTCTATGACCGAGACC
>NC_088365.1:48390581-48415581 GCF_034508935.2 Berghia stephanieae | reverse complement strand
GTGGCGTTGTTAAGATGAATGGCCATTCATGAATGGCCTTTCATCTTAACAACACCACTACCATATTATTATATTAGAGAGCTATAGAAAGATTATACGTATCACGCATCACGCATCGCGTATCACGTATATTGTATCTATCACATATTCATCCTCATCATGGGTAAAAATTAATATTTCCACTATGCAATTTTTATATGGGTCACGGAACTGTTTGCATTGTGACATCCAATCAAAAAATTCCCATTGCGTCACTATTTCTACATATACTGAGAATGCTCATGTGATGTATACGTGATACGTGGTGCGTGTTGTGTGATACGTGTGATCTGCTCAACATCTCTATCGACGTGCACTTATTTGCAGGTCGGATAACCCAATTCCTTATGGGCTCATTGTTGTAATGGAATTTTATTTAAAATGACGAAAAATACTGTTCATTAAAACAATGTTAAACTAGACCCATAAGTGTGTTCGGGTGTCAGACCTGCATAAATGTACACGTCGATCTCTATTGATAAAAAAAAAGATGGCTGTCAATTTTAAGTGGATTTTGAATGCGTATATCTTTAAAACACCATCATAGAATAATTGAGATTTGTTAACTTTCGGGATTCTACAAATGACATTATCAAGATAATTTAAAAGAGAGATGTACATTTTAACACTGTTTATCATTGACCTTATCAGGGTTTCATAAATACCATAACGAGAAGTAACACATTAACAGTAATAAACATTCAAACGTATTTACAAAATCACACAGAACTCGTTTGTTTTGTTTGTTTGTTTTGTTGTTTTTTTTTGTTGTTGTTGTTGTTTGTTTCTATTTTCCAACATTGTCTCTTTTCTCTTTTATTTTTAACACTACAAGACGGCAGACACCCTGTTAGATTGGATCTCTCGATTTCAACGGCATTTTTACAAGTCCGATAACCCCAATAGCGGCATAAGAACAAACACAAAGACAGACTCACAACAAGCATGATATGGGATAATGTGTGGCCCAGCGATACGGTCTTTGCCTCGTACGCGAAAGGTACCGAGTTCGAATACCCGCTACGTTGTGTGGCCTTTAGCAAGTCATCTCGCATTAGCTCAGTTTACGGCGCTGCACTGCGACTGACGCCTGCGTTATTCTAGTCTTCCCTTGAAATAGACTCTAGAGACAAATTTCCCCTATGGGATGAATAAAGGAGATTTTATTTTATACTAATAAAAAAAAATATTTAAAAAATGAGCTTTATATAGCGCAATATCCACTAAATGTGCTCAAAGCGCTTTACAAGGGGTCCCTGGTCAACAGCAACATTTAACATGTAGGACGGGACATGACGCCTGTAAGGCGATATTACAATTGTTCGGACGAAGACAACGCTGTTAACGGCCACGTACTAATTTTACACCTGAGTATGGTGAGAGAATGTGAGTAAAGAGTCTTTTCCAAGGACTCAACTATGCGCCGAGCGCGAGGCCCGAACCCAGGAACATTCGATCCGAAAGCGATTGTCATACCACTAGACCACATAGCCGTAATATACACTACGATAAATAAAGCCTAACAGGCGTCATGTCTCGTCCCACATGTTATGTGTTGCTTTGTTGGCCAGAAACCCCTTGTAAAGCGCTTTGAGCACGTTTAGTGGATATTGCGCTATATAAAAGCTCAATTTAAATGGATAAATGATAACTCCGATGACAATGGCCTCGTTGTTGTTATGAAAAACTGTCAGACCTATGTGTGCATATTTGCAGGTCTGATAAACAAGCGCAGGATACGGGCTTGTTTTACCATTTTTTTTGTAATAGAAATATTTTACGATGATTTTGAGATTATCACCATTTCAGCAATGGGACCAAAACGACGTGCACTTATTTACAGGTCTGATAACCGAATTTCCTATGGGCTCATTGTTGTATTGGAAATCTAAAAAAAAATGACGCAAAATATTGTCCATTACAGCCATGTTAAACTAGGCCCATAAGTGGGTTCGGATGTCAGACCTTCATATATGTACACGTAGGACCAAAACAATCTGTGTCTATCAAACTTGCAAATAAGTAAACATAGTTTCAGATCAACGTAAAATATTTTCCATTAGATAACAATTTGGTAATAGGATGCTCGAAATCTTTTGAAGTTTTGAAGTTTGAATGAGTTTTAAGCCGCAGCACAACCTTTAGAGTGCCGCAGAAAGAAAGAGTTCCAATTTTCAAACACAAGAGTACAAGAAACCATTTACTAGGCTCAGTTAGCTTGTTATTTCAGTTGTTTCTCATTAATATGTTTTGCTTGTCTTTTTGATTGTCTGTTGTGCTCTGACCAACTCACTTATGGGCCAAGTTTAAAATTGTTGTAATGGGCAGTATTTTGGTATTTTTTATTTTTTTTGAGACCTCCATTACAACAGTGAGTCCATAAGGATATGGGTTATCAGGCCTGCAAATAAGTGCACGTTAGTTCACGTCAGTTCGGACCAAAGCAGAGACTTGACGAGTCGACCGAAAAAAAAATGTCAGTGCGATCCAGATAAGAATAGGAAACGGGTAGGAAGCTTCAATTTAATAAACAATTACAGATAGTGTGGACGTTTTGGGTTTTCCCTTTGTCGACAAAACACGATTAATATCACATTAAAGATTTGTCTTTAGCGTTTCAATCATCGTGTTTTATTAACAAAGGGAAAAACCCAAAACGTCCACATTACCTGTTTTCGTTGATTAAATTGAAGCCTCCATTCCTTTTCCCTACTGTTATCTATTTCTATTCTTCGAGATGCAAGCAACAACATATTGATTATCCAGTATTCTTCGAGATATCATATTAAATGTTTTTTAAAAGACCAAAATGGACAGCAATGACGTAATAAGAAAAGGGGTGCTTTTCACAAACAATAACAAGTTGATGTGACGTCAATTTAAATCTATTGATCCGCTTACGAATCCTACGCTTTTGATTCCAACTGATGAAAATTGGTCAATAGACTGCGGAAGAATAAGGTAAATTTTGTTCCATTTGTTTTTGATAATGGTCTGTTATGATACCACATATTTCATAACATGGGTTAAAGTTAAAGTAGACCTTCAGTGCCGAAGTTTATCCCGGTTTCTTTAGAGTGAAACGGACAATAAATAGCAATTGCTTGTTACTCTTTGAATAGAAGGCTAGTCTATCGCAAAGTACTTTCTGCCAGGTCTAACAGACCCAGCTACCCATTCACTGCTAGGTAGACAGGGGGATGAAAAAAAAAATCTCTCGACTGCACCCGGGATCAATAATGGTCCTTTTGCGTGTGAAGCGAGTGCTCTACCAACTGAGCTATCGGGACCCCCTAAGAGGCAGAAGCGACGTATGCATATATATATATATATATATATAATATTATATATATAATATATATATATATATATATATATATATATATATATATATATATATATATATATATGCGTGTGTGTTTGTGCGTGTGCGTGCACTGACATCCAGACGCACTTATGGTGTTATTTTGTTTGTATAGTTGGGGGGGGGGGGTTGGGTTTTTTTTTTGTCTTCGTTTGTTTCGCTTTTTGTTTTTGTTTTTTTTTCGGACTTTCTTTCTTTTTCTCTTTGTTTTCTTTTTCCTTTTTTTTTCTTTTTTTTTTTTCTTTTCTTTATTTATTATTTTTTTTTTTGCTTCCCCTTTTTTTTCGAGGCACACCTCTCGAGGAGAAGAATTTGGGGGTAGAGATTCTATATGCAGGCAAAATATCCTCTAAACGTGCTCAAAGCTCTTTACTTACTTACTTATCCGAACCAGCGACCACCTGAGCTCTAGCCCTTCGGTCTTGTGCCATGACGTAGAAGTTAGACGTCTTTTGTAGTTGTTCCAGGTGACTATAAAGTGTGTTACTGATGCTTGGATTTGGTGGGAGGAATGTGCATCTCAGATCTTCAAGAGGTTGACATTCAAGCAAGTGGTGTGTTACTGTTTCATTGGGGTGTTGACATAGGGGGCAGGAGGGGGATGTGTCTTTTGTAATTTTGCTTAAATGGTTGTTGAGCGGTATGTGTTGTGTTCTTAGTTGAAAGATGATGCTTTGCTGGTGTCTTCTGAGCTTATTTAGGCAATCAGTCTTTACAGGAGTGGTCATATGGGAAAACATACATCTACCCGTGGTGCTCATTGCCCAACTGTTCATCCATTCTTCTCTCTTATTTGTTTTGATTATTTGTTTCGCTGTGTCTAAGGATACTGGAAATGATGGTTGTAAAAGTGTTGATCCGAGTCTGGCTAGTCTGTCTGCATTGTCATTTCCTGGTATATTTGAATGTCCCGGTATCCACTGGAGAGATAAGTCTACTCTGTGTGTTGTAAGGAATTCATCTAGTTGAGATCTTAAACTATTGAACGTTGAGGAGAGTTTATCTAAATCGAGAGCTTGGAGAACCGATTTGGAGTCTGTGAAGATGACAGTGTTTTGAAGTTTTGAAGGGTTTAGCTGGAAAACAGAAGAGAGGTGTCGCAGTGAGGCTTCTATTGCAACTGCCTCTGCCTCGTAGTTTGAGCAGGAGCTTCCGCAAGAATTGTGGATTTTATCACAGGTTTTATCTGGGTATTCTGCTACAAACCCATACCCAGCATTTTTAGTTCCTTTGTGGGCAGATCCATCTGTGTAAACATGTATCCAGTTGTCTGGGTATTCTTGTATTGTCTTCATTGCTAATGTTTGTATATCTGATTTGTTTTTATTTCTTGTTGTTTCTTCTATGAGGTTAGTCTTTATTTTTGGAAGTTTTAGTTCGGCGTATGGAGGTTTTTGACTGATTAAAATAGATTTTTCTCTGTTTTCTGGGAGTCTGTGTCTTTCATTCAAGTTGTTAGCAATGTGTAGCAGGGATTTTTGTTTTAATCTTGTTCTTGGTTTCCATTTCTCTGCCAGAATTCTGTTTGGATGGTTTTCCTCTTTTCGTTTGTATCTTTCAACCATTTCAAGCACTGCTGATTCTCTGCGAAGTCCAAGTGGTTCCACATTAGTATGTATTTCACATGCTGCTGTGGGTGTCGATCTCAGGGCACCGGAGATGAAGCGAAGGGCTTGGTTTTGTACTCTGTCCAAGGTTTTGTGTGTGTTTTTACTACCTACATTTTGGAGGGCTAAATTGTAGTCCATGACGGAACGCACATAGCCTAAATAGAGTTGTCGAAGCGAGTTTTTGTCTGCTCCCCAATTAGTACTGGCTAGTCGTTTTAGTAACTGGAGTCTCCTTGTGGCTTTGATTTTTACATTCTGAGTGTGTTTGTTCAGAGATAGTTGTCTGTCTAACTGTATGCCCAAATATGTGGGGTTTTCTTCTTTCGCGAGTCGATGGCCTTGGATGGAGAGTGTTATTTCTTTCTTGGAAACAGGATGGCTCTTAGTAAATATAGAGTAGACTGTTTTATTGCAATTTACTTTTAATTTCCATTTATCACAGAAGGTGTTTAAGCTTTCTAAATCTTCATTTATTCTATTGGAGGCTATTGGTAGGTGCTTTGTAGTATACCACATAACTAAATCGTCAGCATATAGGGCCTTTTCTGTCTGTAATACTTCTGGTAGATCATTTATAAAAATAAGAAAGAGAGTACAGCTGAGGCAGGATCCTTGTGGGAGACCTTCCTCTAATACTTCTCTGTTTGACAGTCCGTTATTAATTTTTGTTTGGATTGTTCTGTTACTGAGAAATTGTTTAATCCAGAAGTAGAGATTTCCATCAATTCCGTAGTCCATCATTTTTGATAACAACCCTTTCCTCCATACTTTGTCATAGGCCTGTTGGAGATCAACAAAAACCGCGACTGTATGTTTTCCATCTTGAAAGCCATCAATTATTTTTTGACTTAATCTAAACAATTGATCTTCTGTTCTTTGCCCTATCCTAAAGCCTGCCTGATATTTATTTAGTAGGCCACATGTCTCCAGCCACCAGTATAATCGGTTATTTACCATTCTCTCCGCGATCTTTCCAACACATGAGGTGAGAGATATTGGTCGGTAACTTTTCGTTTCGTCGGGTGGTTTATCTTTCTTTAAGATTGGAATTATAATAGCATTTTTCCATCCCCTTGGTACTATTCCTGTCTCCCATGTTAGATTTATAAGTTTGAGAAGCATCTGTTTACCTCTCACGCTAAGATGCAGGAGCATTTCATTGTGTATCTTATCTGGTCCAGGGGATTTCCTTAACTTGAGTTTTTTCATAGCTCTGTGAAGTTCTGACATGGTAAAGCCCTCTTTGAACAGATATGAGATAGCTTTTGGGGCCTTTTCTTGATGTTTAAGGTCTTTAATCAATTTTTTGTCCTTTTCACTTCTTTTTGATGCCTTGTTTACTGAAGCAAAATGTTTGTTGAAGATCATGGCTTTTTTTTTGGTCATCTACGATTGTTCCTTCTGTAGTTTTCATGGGCTTTGGGTTGGTTTTCGGGGTTTCATTGTTAAGATTATTAAGTAAGGCCCATGCTTTTTTCCCATTTTGATTGAGGTCAATATTAGCGCATGTGTCTGCCCATTTCTTTCTTTTAGCGTTGTTAATAGTTCTTTTGACAATTGCCGATGCTTTATTGTACTCAATCTTGTTTTTAATGGTTTTGTTTTCCTCTAAGTTTTTCCTTGTTTCCTTTCTTGCATTTACTGCTTTTTCAATTTCTTTGCTCCAGAAGGGTTTGTAATTCTGTCGACTACCTCTTGGAATTCCTGCTTTTGCAGCTGCAAGAATGGCTTTGGTGAGGGCTTCGTTTAAATGTTCTACACTTGATGTATCTGTAATTTTTGGAAGCTGGTCATCTAATGTTGCTGTGAAAACATCCCAGTTTGCTTTCTTGAAATTCCATTTGGATTTCTGCTCAAATGTTTTCTTCTGTGTTTGAACTGTTATTTGTGTTAAAATTGGTTTATGGTCACTGCCTATTTCATCCAGGACTTTAATGTGACAAGAATTCAGAAGGTCAGAGGAGATGATGGTTAGATCGGGATGACTCAGGGACATATGAGCTCTGTGAAGAAGGGTCGGGACTGAGTCTGCATTTTGTAAAATGGTGAGGTTGGTTGTATTGCAAAGCTTTTCTAGTTCTTTTCCTGTGTTGTTTAAATTTTTGTATCCCCATAGTGGAGAGTGGCCATTGAAGTCACCAGCAATTATTGTGTTGTTGTATTGGGAACTGTTTTGATCTGTTAGGTTTATAGTACACCGTGGAGGGTTGTAAATGTTGTAAATGGTAAATTTCTTATTTAGGTGCCATAAGGTGACTTTCTGTACATCAGTTGAGTTCTGTGATGGTTTAGAAGTAACATCTCCCGTGATGTCATTTCTTATATAAGTAATAACACCACGGCAGTCGTCACATTTGCAGGTATAGTATGTATAACCAGCAATATATGGATCGCTATTTTTATACAGGGTTTCCTGAAGTAAAGCAATGTGAACTTCCTTTTCATTTAATAATTTCTTCAGCTCTGTCTTTTTATTCCTGATTCCACAAATGTTAATTTGTAAAATATTCAAATGTTTGTGGAATTTCTTTGTCCCAGTAGCTGACTTTTCGCGCAGATCAGCCTGGGTACTCACTGTCTGGCGCGGACCTTTTTCGAGGCGACGTCCGAGCTCGTATGCTTTCCTTTTGTTTGTCATGGCATGCTGGGGAGTCTCTGGTCTGTCTTCCCACCCTAACCTGTATTCCTTGTCAGCTGCATAACATCAGGAGTTGAGCTGCAGATGCATGTTCCTCATATAATTAATTTTTATAGGGTCTAGTCAAGTAGCCTTCATTTTGTCTTTCCCACAGTCTCTTTCATGATTGACGGTCGCCCATTCCCCGCCACCTACTGTTTCCTGGCTTGCAGTTATCTATTTCAGTTATTCTTTCTGCTTAAAGGGCCATATTTCATAAACAGAGGATCGTCACGTCCTGGGTCATTTGTGTCGATGAGAGATTCTGTGGGCCTAAAACAAAGGGATACCAGCCCTTTCCCTAAAAATCTCAATTTTTTAAGAAGGATACATGATTACAATCAATCACAGATAGTCATACAGAAGACATGGGCCACAGGTCGACCAAAGAGGGAGTATAGAAGTGTTAAAGTTACAGCACTAGGAAACAAGTATGAGCTATAGGGGTAGATTAAGAAAAGTAAGGACATACAGAGGACACCACACTACAGAATGAGTGTGAGGTGGGTGGGTGAGGAGCAGAGCGTGTACCACTCATCGGTGGGTTCTGTCTCCTGCACCTTAAGAGGAAGGGGTCCCACCTACTCCCTAGCCCGGTTATACCGCCGGGGACTCGGTCGCGCCCATAACAAACTCAGTAGAAACGGGGAACACCACGGGAAGGTGCTGTTATGGACACAATAATGCATGAGAGGCCATATGCAATAATCTCTGTCAGACAGGATTACGCGGCAATCAATGCACCTGGAAATGAGAGGTGTTGGGTTCGAAATGCACATCAATTTCCTTTCAGCAAGCGGGACGTCCGGCCCAGACCTTGCAGCTCCCCTCAAAGCTCTTTAAAAGGGGTTCCCAGCGAACAGCAACACTGAATAGAGATCACGCCATTCAGGAGATAATTTTACAATTTTATTTTATTTTCATTCAGAGACAAACCGTTGTTAATTACTTTTCTCCATTTCCGCTATTAGAAACCGGGATAAACTCTGAAGGACTACTTTTTGGGGTTTAAATTTTTTAAAATAAATAAATTCCCTTTATTCATACATAAGGGGGAATGTTTCTTTAGGATCTATTCCAATGGAAGACTGGAATAACCCAGGCGTCCGCCGCAGTGCAGCGCCGCAAAGTGAGCAAAGGCTAGTTGACTTGCTCAAGGCCACACAACGCGGCGGGTAGTCGAACTCGGTACCTTTTTCGGGTACGAAGCAAAGACCATACTGCAGAGCCACGCTGCCCCCTTTTTGTTTTTTTTTATTCCAGATTACCTTCGGATAAAATGTTCAACAGAGAAACCAGTGGGATGAGTGGCGGAAGGTCTTTGGCACGCTCTGCTTTCCAGGGAAAAGTCGAGGACTACAGCGTCGAGATAACAGGGTACAAACCCTTAAATTTCTTCAAAGACATCAACCCGGAAATAGTCTACATTACTGTTTTTGACAACAAAATCGCTTACCAAGAGGGAGATAAAGCACTGTTCGATTTACCCAGTACAGATCAAGCGATCATCGTAAGTAACCTAATTTGTGAACAAAAAAAGATTATGTATGTGTCAGTGCGTTTTGTTTTTTGTTTCTGTTTTTTTGTTTGGTTTATTTTTTTTCTGTTTTTTTTTTGTGGGGGGGGGGGGGGGTTGGGGTTTGTCTTTTTTTTTTTTTTTTGTTTTTTTTTTTGTTTGTTTGTTTTTTTTTTTGTTTTTTTTGTTTTTGTTTTTGTATTTTTTTGTATTTTTTCATTTTGCGAAAGAATATGCTCAACAGAGCATTTTAATCTTTATTTTAAGTAAATCCGGTGATTTTTTCATGAAGTTATGGTCAGATGTATGGGAAAGGTATCCAGCAACTTTTCTCAAATTTCATACTTTTTCAACTTGACTAGCTGCAAAAAAATATTTATTAGTGAAATTCAGCTTTGATATTTCCCGAAGATGTACAAAAAAGGGTTGATTCAATCCTTTATGACAACAGCTCATTTTTTATTTTAAAATTGACCTTCTGACTAAACTTGGCAATATCTCAGTTCAAACCTCTTCACCATCCGACTGATTATGTCATTCACTGTAACATATTATACTATAACAGCTTCAAAAGAGAACCTATAAAAAAAAAGCATAGAACGTTTCAGGCTCAAAACCCTTCTTCAGCCAATAACGAAAACAATAAAAAACATGAATGCATCTCTTAAAATCCAAGGGGAAACTAACTTGTGACCCATAGTCTCAAAACGGTATGACGTCAGGTTGATTCGGGCCTCTAAACGTGAATTCGGAGTTATTAAGGATAAGAAATAGAAACTTTGAGTCGGTTGCAATGCAATCTATTATTAGTGAAGCTATGTGGTGATGCGGTATGACATTCGCCTGCGGACTTTACTCACATTCTCTCATCGTACTCAGGTGTGAAATGAGTACCTGCCCGTTAACGGTGTTGTTCCTGTCTGGGGAAAAATTTGTATTAGTGTCTAACAGGCGTCATGTCTCATCCTACATGTTACATATTGCTGTTGGCCAGAAGCCCTTTGTAAAGCGCTTTGAGCATGTTTAGTCGATATTGCAATATATAAAAAAGATCAATTAATAATAATTATTAATATTAAAGCTCAATTATACGGCTGGACCACATATCGCAATCATAATATTTACTTCAAAAATTGATAATGTAGTTAAGCTCATAGAAAACTCTGTTTTTTCGGTCATATATGCCGAAACCCATGTACGCTAATGAAAGATGTGATACAGGGAAAAATGGAGGCCAAACGAAAAAGGGGAAGACCTGGGCATAGTTATATTTTTTTTAAAACATCCGGGAATGGACAGAGATGAATGGAAGAGAATTATATTATGATACCGTCAACAGACGAAAGGAATGGGCGGACTTTTGTCATCACAGAGTGCGGGCAGCCGTCAATGAGGACGACACTGGAGAGTGAGTGAGTGAGTTAAGCTCATATTGGAATGTTGATTGGAAAACAGTTGATCCGAGTGTGAATAAAGGCTATAAAATAGATAAATAGAACACATCTCCTTTATAAATCTCAAAGAGAAAATATTTTCTAGCCTAAATTAAAATAAATGCTGGTCGTCAATAAAGATCATCCATCCTCACCCCGTAATCATAAGAATATGTCTATACATCTTGATACGAAAATAGTGATGCCACGTTATAATTCAATAAGGAACTTATTCTTTGTTAGTCCACCGGAGGTCTGGGTACACACTTCCAAGAAGTTTTGAACCGGAATAGGGATGGTGTGACGACTTCACGACCTCTGCTACTCATTCCTAATTTGCGACTATTCAATCGTCTAGAAACAGTATCACTTCGTTTGTTTATTGTTATTTTCCAAAACGTCTTTAATTATGTTCAGAAAAGTGAGTGGAGCTGACTAACAACGTGGTATTTGTGTGGATTGAACCCGTGACCTCAAGAAGTCGGGGAGAGAGGGCTCTAGTTAGACTAAGCTTTGAAGGGACTTTGTTGGGGGTCATGGATAACTCGTTCGGTAGAGTCACAATCTCCCCGGCCAGGCGGAGTTGTCGTACCAGTAAGGTCGCGGGTTCGAGCCCCCATCGCCGCAGTGAAGTTTTTATTCTCTGTTGTCTTCTGGCACTTTCCTATTCACTTTATTTCTTTTAATTATGTTCACGTTTCAGGACAAAGCGGTGATGCAATCAATGCTGGAATCCCCAAAGAAGATGTTCAGCCGACCTCTTAAGGACGGCAAGTGTTTTGCCGTCAATCAGTTACATAACCCAAAAGGCTACAAGCAGATTTGCGAGCTTTGCTCAAAGGGAGCCACCCTGTGCTGTAGTAAGTGCACGGTCACCTACTATTGCAGCTGGGAACACTGTGAGAGGGACAGCAGTCACGACGTGGTGAGTTAGTAAGTTAGTAACGGTCTAACAATTAGGCCACCTCTATTTGCGGTTGTATTGCGAACAGTGATTTCCTCTATCCGCAATAGTACTGCGAATAGTGATTTCCTCTATTCGAATTAGTACTGAGAATAGTGATTTTCTCTATTCGCGGTAGTACCGCGGATTGTGATATTATTCTTATTCTTATTATTACAATTATTATTATTATTATATTATTATTATTATTATTATTATTATTATTATTATTATTATTATTATTATTATTATTATTATTATTATTATTACATTATTATTATTATTATTAATGTTTTCATATACACGGACAGGTATGTGAAAAGATCAAAATAATTCGCTGGCCCACCCCACACAGACAGTGCAGCATTGAACGACGGCGAGAGAAAGCCATGAAGATACTAGTGATGGAGATGTTGTTGGACGATTTGGCCTACCAGTCATACTACCATCTTGCCAAGGTAGGTAGTGGATCCAAAGAGTGTGTAGGGTAACGTAGTTACCAAGAGCTCTCACTTCTATTAACCGCAATGCTATTGTCGCGTGCCAGGCGAGACAGCGAGGTGGGTGTGCTCCGCGTGTATCATGCGCGCTAGGCTTACTGATACAATGAAGAAAATACGAGTAGAAGACGGAAGAGACGAGAGCTCTTGGTAACATAACAATCGTTACCTACACGCTCTTTGGTGGATCGTAGCATAGCTATTGTTAAGTGAAAGCCTGACCGTGGCCATCGTTAACTGAATGCCTGACACTGGCCAAAAAATGAAGTCAAAAGACAAGTCTTTGGCCACAAAAGGAACAAAATCGTGAGTTGTATTCAACAGTTCAACCAATGAAATCACTTGTTTCCTTGACCACTACTAAAGACAACTCACTAAGCTGTCCACATACCTAAAAATGACGTCAGACTATTATAAGTTCTAGTGGATTTTAATGTCAGGCTATATGTTAACGATGGCCACGAGCGTAGCCATCGTTAACTGAAAGTCTGACTCTGGCCATCATTATCGTATAGCCTGACGCTATAACCCACCAAGACCCATATTTTGACGTCATTTTTAGGTTTGTGGACCGCCTAGTGAGTTGTCTTTAGTAGTGGTCAAGGTAACAAGTGATTCCATTAGCTAAATTGTTGAATACAACTCACGATTTGTTTTCGTTTGTAGACAAAGACTTGTCTTTTGACGTCATAAGTTTACGATGGCGAGGGACTGACACTGACCAAGAAATTACGTCAAAAATAAAAACTAGTCTTTGGCCACAAAAGAAAACAACTCGTGAGTTGTATTCAATTGGTCAACCAATGGAATCACTTGTTTCCTGGAGCACTACTAACAACAACTCATTAGCCGGACAAAATCCTAGAAATTGACGTCAAACTATAAGTCCTAGTGGGTTCTAGCGTCGCCATCGTTAACTTATAGCCTGACACTAGGTCCCACTAGGACTTATAGTTTGACGTCTTTTCTTTTTAGGTTTGTGAACCTTCTAGTGAGTTGTTGTTAGTAGTGCTCATGGAAACAAAGGGCTGAGTTGCGTCAATTTCGTTCCTTCTATAAACTTATGTTTTCATACGAGTGGTGTAGCGGGTAGAAATGATGTGTAATTTATTTTAAAACATACCATCAATGCTCCCATAACATTGAAGGGGGTAAATTGTTGATCTGTAAAGTTAGCTGTAGTGACTTCTATTTTTATCGCTTAAAACCACGATCTAATTAAACTTTTTTGTCAAATCGGCAGGTCAACTAAAGTAATATCTTGGTCAATGTTACATAATACTGATTTAAGACAATAGGTCAAATCGATTTTTGTTTGTTTGTTTTTTGTTTTTGTTTTGTTGGTTTTTGGGGTTTTGTTGTTTTTTTTTAGTGCGAAGCGTTCAGTGTTTGGTAGCTTGTTCTCTTTTGAAGCTGTTATATTCAATTTTTTTTTTTTTAGTTTAGATTAGTTTTTCTCTCCCTCATTTATTCCTTCCAGAAACGATACCGTCACGCCTATGGCACCTTACTCCAATGTTTCAAGTACGTCGCCCCTGTGTACGGCGATAGCCACGAGTCATCCCAAATGATCACGCTGTACACGGCCATGGCGGATGTTTACATTGGTTTGGGCAAGTTCGAATTCGCCGACCGGATGCTGCAAAACGCCTTGAGTATGCTCTGGCGAGAGGTGGACGCCCACAAAGAGAAAGGCCGTCCTATAAATTTCATCCACGCCATGGTGAGCAAGATCCAAGGCTTATTCTATTCTGCCATGGGAGATCACTCGAAGGCTCTGAGTTGGTTCTCCGAATACGTGGTCGATTTGACGGAAGCGGTGGGCGCTTCCAATGTTCGAATATGCATGGGTTTTCTCCTCCTAGCCAAAACGTTTATCGCTCTAGGAAAAACCTCGGAAGGGTCTAGTATGTTGGAATTCAGTGTCAATCTGTGGTTGTACTATCTTGTAGATCGCATGTCTTATGCCGTTCCGGATTTCCCCCGACTTGCTCCCTCTATTTATTTTGATGCCAAGGACGACATAGCTATGACCCGCTTTATAAAGCTTGAATTTCTCCAATTTTTCACAGAAATTTACGAGTTTGTTGACGAGACCAGCAACTCGACTCTGGTGGCTAAGATTCATATGTGCGAGGCGATGATGTCACATTTGGAAAGGAACTACAGGCAAATGAAAGACCACGTCATCAGAAGCAACGACTTGTTACACCATACAGAAGCAAACATGAAATTGAAAGTTGTGTGCAAACAGCTATTAAGACTGTTCCGGAAAAAGGTGGTGAATACATCAAGCAGGACATCGATCTTGCATTAACAAGTACCTATATTGCCCATTTTCTTGGGGAGGGGGGGGGGGGGGTTAAAAATTTGGCCAGGAAACACGTCCTTTAAATATCATTCGATTTAAATGACCCGTATCTTGGCTAAACCTCTCAAACCTTGGGATTTAAGGAAGACTTCGCGAAGTCCCAGGTTTGAGAGTTGTTGTTTTTATCATTTTGTCAAGATGAGGGTCATTTAAATCGATTGATATTTGAAGGACAAGTTTTCTGACAAAATTTTTTAAACACATGTATTCCAGAGTACGCCGGTTAACTAGTTAAAAACAATCGGGTTAACTTTGTTCCATTATAGAGTGGTCGCCGCCTAATAACTATACTCATGGAGGACATTATTATTGCGTTGTTATCCGGAGTGGGGGAAGACGGTAGCTCTCAAATAATTATGTAGCAGGGAATAATACAGTTGTGTCTATTTATTTCTGAATAAACTTCCCTTGGCTACGCTATTAACTGAGTTGCTATCATTTCATTTTGTTTGTTTGTTTTTATTTACGCGTTGTATATTTATTGTTAATTATGCTATTCGTTTGTTAGTTTGTTTGGAAAGGCAGACAATTAACCAGTAGATCTTTGACTAATCAAAAACTTGAATTTGTGACACACCTTCACACGTGCTCGGACAAACATAGTTGGTTGGTTATAAGCAATAAATTGAATGAATTCGACTTTTCTCTGATCATTGTTATTGTTTTCATAAATGGGTAACTATTAACACAAGCTTTTCTCGATCATGTTATAAACGTTTAAGTTTACACATATATTCCTGTGTTGGTTTTGTTCATCAAGCGGTAGAACAGTAGGTAATTTATTTAGACACATAACATCCTTAGTAAAACCTGTGTAGTTTGCTATGTTTACCGATCCTTGTCATTGTTTACATTATGACGATTGTCCGAGAGGCGTGGTTATCTAAGTGTCTATTAACCCAAAAGAGGATGGTAGAGGATTTATAAGATCACAGATCTATGACTGGTGAGGCGCCATTGATATGGAGTAAATAACAAAAATTCGAAAATCGCAACTTACCAGAAAGATTGGGGGTTTTTTTTTCGCAATTAACAGTTGGTGTGGCTCCAGGTGCACGTATTTTCAGGTCCGATGACCGAACCCAATTATGGGGCTGATTTAACTTTGTTGTAATGGAAAATATTTTGCGTTGGTTTGAGAGTATATTTCCATTACAACAATGAGGCCATAACAAATTGGATTATCAGACCTGCAAATAAGTAGACGTCAGTGTGGCCCCTTACGTATCAAGTAAGTACCTTACCTCGACTCCTTGTCGATGTTGTAAGAATCAGTTTAAAAATATAGTATGAAGATGCTCACAACATTACCATCCGGAAGTATAACGGACCAACACAGAACACTGTGTGTGACCTTGAACGTTTATAGTGTGGTTTTTTGGATATAGGATTCTAGTCTCTCGCAAAATACTTTCCACCAAATCAGACTCACCTACCCAATTACTGCTGGGTGGACAGGAGAAGGGATGGGGGGGAAAATGTCGACTTCGTCCGGGATCGGTCGATCTCGGTTTCTTTGGTGTGTGAAGCAAATGCTCTACCAACTGAGCTATTTGAAACCTCGGAACCTTGAAGATAAATCATCAAAATCGCCAGGTTTTATAAAATTGGCATATACGATATAAGCATTCTGTAAAAAAATTGTGAAAAACATGAAAGCGTAAAATTTGGGGACAGGCAGTGGTGTAAGAAAGATAACAACACTCTGAAAGGATGGGTAGTTAACTGCTGGACAGCAGAAAATAAAATGCATGAAGAATATCAGTTTTGGGTGATTGTATTTTGTTTGTTAGTTTATTTGTTTGTTTGGGGCTTTTTTCTTTTTTTAGTTTTGCTTTTTTCCCCTTTTTTTCGGTTATCGGGGTTCTTTGTTTGCTTTTTTTTTTTTTGTTTAGTTTTGTTTGGTTGTGTTTGTTTTGGTTTTTAAAAGACAAATTTCTCTTTCCTTTGTCTGGCACTGGTTTTAGATTTTTTTTTTTTTAATTTATAAAATATCTATTTTAATAATCGAAGAACATGAAAAGCGATCTAGCCATGAGGATAGGGAATAAGATTAGCGGAAGAGTAGGGTCCCTTGATTGGGCGTCACCCATAGTCTGTGACGTCACCGGCGGAAAAGTTATTATAGAGAGAACGTCATGTTGGTTGTGCGCATGGTCTCTCGTCCTCGCCACTCCTCGAAATATCTTGTATCTCGGTTGCTGACCTCTTGGTGAATAATGGCAAGGTCTGAATGTTTGGTTTGTAAACAATCAAGAAAGTTTTAACTAGGAAAAAAAGAACGCTTCCCTTTTGACTTCGGGTTAAGTCGTGTTGAGAAACTCGGGAGCAGGCAGGGGTAATCTGACCGGTAATCAGAAGGTCTGAGGTTCGATCCCCAGTCGAGGCAGACTGATATTTTGGGGATTTTTTTTTCTTGTATTTTTTTCTTTCTTCCTTTGTCTGGCACCTTTCATATATACACTTGTTCAGATCTTTATCTAAAGCCGTGTTACTTGCTTTCTCGTACAATATGATATCTATGACGTAATCTGGGTGGACAGAATTTGCATCGGCTCGTTCAAAGATAAAACTGATAGCTAATTTGTTGGCGAAACCATTCCCGTGATTGGATTTAAATATGGCTACCCATCAATTCAAGGTCTAAGTGATTATGATCATAATATCGATGTACTCAAAGATTTATATTGCAAGATGTTCAGTAAACGTATCTTTTAGTGAATGAAGGAATGAATGAATGTGGCTGAGGTCCTGTCTCTATGGACGCTTGCCGTGAATGCGTGTGTTACTTCGAGTTTGGCAGTCTGTTTCTGGTATCCAGTTTGTAATGTGTTTCCATACATCTATGTCCAGTGCAAGTGTTTTTAGTTTTTGAATGTCATCATGTGTGTTATTGTGCTAAGACGACGTGTACATATTTGAAGGGCTGACATCCGAATCCTCTTATGGGCCTAGTTTACCATTGTTTTAATGGACAATATTTTGCGTCATTTTTTTTTTTGGTGAGATTTCCATTACAACAATGAGCCCATAAGGAATTGGGTTATCAGGCATGTATATAAGTGGTGATTGGATGTTTCCTGTGTTGTTGAAATCAGTTCTTTGGTTGTTGTTTCTAAATATATCTTTTAGTACACAATTGAAAATCTTAAATTTCTCTTTAAGTCCATTGTTTATTGTGCAGAGGTTGTAGTACATAACAATATGAAATTGAATGTTAGCTTCAATTAACGAAAACAGATATTGTGGATGTCTTTTGTTTCCTCTTTATTAACAAAACAGGATGAAGGGAACACTAGAGACGAATGAGATAATGTGACAGTGACGTTGTTAAGGTGAATAAACAATCAAATTTTTTTTGAGATTTCCATTACAACAATGAGCCTATAATGAATTGGGTTATCAGACCTGCAAACAAGTGCACGTCGCCCCAATATAAAACGGTTCTAGGACAATAACTGGTTCCAATTTAGCATTCCAATTTCCTGATCACATTCATCCCCGGGATCGGACAATGTATTCCATTGACAAAACCAGAGAAGATATCGTCTGTTCTATAAATAGCAACTTGATACGATATTATATCTCTTGGTGGCCTATTTAATGTGTGCCAGTTATCAGTTATCGTTTTCCTGTATCTTATTTGCGTCACCGAGGGATCATGCTAGCATACAAATTCCGACCTATACCTCCTCAAGAAAAGCAATCACCTCTCTTCAACCCCTTTGTACCTGCACTTCAATTGTCTCAATATCAGTACGCCAGCACTTCAACCGATTCAATATCACTGCGCCTACTCTCGATGCGCGGAATAAGATAACTGCTGACGTAAGTCGTCGATTACGATCGCCGTCAAAGATCGGAGATACATAGCTGCCATGTGATTTAAAACGTTCGTAAGCAAAGTTTACAAACAAATTTTGTTCAGTTCGGAGAGAACTTAGAGTGTCTATAGAATACAACGCATAGAATTGCTGTGTTTTTTGTTTTGTCTTGTCTTAAATTGGATTTGGTGTGTACTAACTTGTACTGAATTCATAATTCAACTGATACACGCCTACGACACATAGAGATTAAAAAACAATTTTTCATTGATATCTTTGAATGAGTGATTCAAAACGTGTTATCAGTTAGCCGCATTTATTCACTTTTTTATGAATTAAGGATTGGTTTTTTATCCTGTGTGGGATATCTGTATTTCATTCGCGAAGTTCCTTGTTTTGTTTTGTTTTTTTATTTTGCACACGTACCTCAACATTTTGATGTGTATTAAAACGTGTGGGTGCTTTTGGGCAACAACATATAATGTTTTCTATAAAAGCACCAAAATTCATTCAGATTAAATAATATTAAACTAATAATTATAACGTGAAACAGTTATACAACACTACCCAATATTGTTAACTCCTAATTCTATTGAAATAAAAGTTATACTTAAAATAATTCCCGAAAGAACAGAGGTTTTGAGTTGAAGTAGTTCGTATTCAAAAGGACAAGTATATTATAATATAGTTCTTCAGAAGTAACTATTAGAAACATCGATCAGCTATATTATCTGTAAGAACTGCATTTATATCAAGATAAGTATTGAGAATTTGAGTGGACGCCATGGCCTCAACAAAACAGCTTGTTCGTGGGTTTCTGTTCATTTTACTCACGCTCTTCCAAATAGGTGAGTCCTGCATTGGTATGACGAATCTTTTTTAAAAAAACACTTTTTCACAAATCGTTTTATGCCATTCCGACTGTAATTTTTGTTATGTGCACTTTATCAATGTGTATTTTGTTTCCATGTTTAATTTTAACATGTGTTCATAATGTAGGCTAATTCATTATCTGTAAAGTGCCTTGAGATGTTTGGTTCGTGGAAAGCTCTCAGCAAATGTCATTTATTATTATTATTATTATTATTATTATTATTATTATTATTATTATTATTATTATTATTATTATTATTATTATTATTATATATTATTATTATTATTATTATTATTATTATTATCCTTATAATAATATAATAATAATAATAATAATATATAATTATAATATTAATAATATAATAATAATATATAATAACACAACAAACAACAACAATAACAACAAAAATAATAATAATAATAATAATAATAATAATAATAATAATAATTTAATAATAATAATAATATATAATAAATAATAATATAATAAAAATAATAATAATAAATAATAATAATAATAATAATAATAATAATAATAATAATAATAATAATAATAATGATGATAATTATAAAATCGTTAAACATTATCAAGATCAAAATCTTATTAGTGACAAATCACATCTCCTTTTAATCTTTATCGCCACCTCCTCTACAACAGCATCCAGTGCCAAACTTAATGTCAACCCTGAAACGTTCATCGAGGCTGTGACAGAGGCTGTCTATTTCTCCTGTTGCCCCGATGGAACAAGTGCCAGAGCTAAAGAGATTCTGCTGATGGAGATCGCCAAGGACGGTGAGAAGCCCATTACAAACATTCGGCCAAATGCCCAGATTTTCTACGGGAACGGACTCACGAATCGATTCAAGGTACGGGATTATACTTAAAAGTATTCTTATTGTTGCTATATTATTTGTATTGGTGCTCTGCGTTTAGTTTTTTTTAACTCACAACATCCGCCAGCCGGATATAACGTACCAGCACACAAAAGTCTGTCTGTGTTACCTCAAACATTTATACTCTGATTAATACAATTTCGTAAAAACTATGGGTGGTGAAGTGGCCGAGTGGTTAAGGCATTGCATTGTGATCCGGAAGGTCCCAGGTTCGAGCCCCGCTTCAGACAGTTTCGTTTTTTTTTCTTTGGGTAAGATTCTTAACCTCCAATTTGCACACTTTGGACAACATGGGTGATTCCTGTTGACATCATAAATCCTGTTTGAATAATAATTTATATTCCTTCTTCATAAAGGGCAGATGGCGATTCCAAACGTTAAATGACCTACCATACGGTACCATCATTATGCCCTAGCGATTTTTTTAAAATCATTTGAGTAAACGGGTGATAGAATTAGCCTAATTTTAAAAAGGTTTGCAAGTAGACATAATATATCAATCAGTAAAAATTAGTTTTATAATTTTTAGATAAATCTGTGCTCATTGACTAAAAATTAACATGAGCTATAATCGTATTTTTTTAAAAAGAATATATATATATATATATATATATATATATATATATATATATATATATATAATATATATATATAGTCCCAAGTTCGATTTCAGACGACCTTTAGGCCCAGGTCGAGACATATCTACGACCCGTAAAATTTTCCGATAAACGGGATTACGGAGTAACGGTCCCTAATCTCACTCCGAAGATCCTCTCATAGATTGTCTGTGACGTATCAGGTGTAATTTGAATTGGCTGCCAACACGACTCTGTGTCCTAACGTAGCCATTGTTAACTTATTGCCTGTCACTAGAATGCTCAAGGACGTATGGTTTGCCGTCATTTTTTAGGTTTGTGCAGCGTCTAGTGAGTTGTCGTTTGTAGAGCTGCTCAAGGGAACAAGTGATTCCATTGGTTGAACTGTTGAATACATATCACAATTTGTTTTCCTTTAAAGCCAAAGACTTGTCTTTTGACGTAATTTTTTTTGGCCAATGTCAGGCTATAAGTTAACGATGGCGACGGTCTGAGAAAACGCATTTGTGTCCCATCGTCTCAAAACGGCATTATATCGGGATGAATGAGACGCCGAAAGGTGAATTTAGAACCAAAATTATAGGAGTAGGACGGCGTGCACATATATGCAGGTTTGACATACGAATTAATTATGGGCCTAGTTTAATATTGTTGTAATGGACAATATTTTGAGTCATTTTTATTAGATTTCCATGACAACAGTGAGCAAATTGAGCAAATAAGGAATTGGGTTATCAGACCAGCAAATACGTTGGAATAGGAGCTATAAGATTTTAGTGAATGTGGGGAGGGGAAGCAGGATGCCACATATGTTTTGCTGGACTATACAAAGTACAATTCATAGCACCTAGTTTATCCCAACATATTACCGATTTGTGACCGTAGGTCATAATTCTGAAGGACGAGTTTTTTGGCCAAATTTTTTTATATTGTGTTGATTTTTTTTTTCAGATTACTGCAGATCTTTTAATAGTAATAATAATAAAGTACTCTTCTATAACGCTAAATGCTGAATAATAATAATAATAATAATAATAATAATAATAATAATAATAATAATAATAATAATAAAAATAATAATAATAATAATGATATTAAATGGCATTTATATAGCGCTTTACCCCGTTGTCACAGACTCTAAGCACTTTACAGTGATATAAAACAAAACATATTACGATAAGACAAGTGTTGATGGAATAGTGATACGAATTCAATTTAACAAAAATAAGATATGAAGCCTCAAAGTGCTTTACAATATCACTTAACAAACCGTAAACACACCCGTATCGTGCCTAACAGACATGCAACATACAGCAATCGCACACACTAACTATGCCAGTTTTACAACATGAAATGAAAAGTGACATTCAACAAATGAGAACTAAAAATAAAACGAATAATTAACTCATCAAGCAGAAAACACCTAGGATTCAAATTTCTGGAAAAGATAAGTTTTCATCTTTTTCTTAAAATCGCGAGCCTTACTGACAAAGGAAGCTGAGTTCCAAAGAGAAGGTCCTTTTATTTTACAGTTTGGCAAGGAAATATATGACCCACCGTCTCAAGACGGTAGCATGTCATTTTATATTAGACACTTAAAAGAGGATTAAGAATTTAAATGATAATAATAAATATGAATGTTGAGAAGTTTCGATGGTCGGCGGATCAAACCTCTAAAGTCCCGAGTTTCACGATAGGCGGATCAAAACTCTGAAGTCTACATACGAGCTTTGCGTACCATGACATCGTCATCAGAGGTCTGATCCGCCCAAAATTAAATAAAACATGGTGCGCAAAGCTTGTATGTAGACTTCAGAGATTTGATCCGCCGACCGTGAAAATCGACACTTCAGAGGTTTGATCCGTCGACCAACGACTTATTTTCCGCGATAACGAATATAATTTAAACTCAGAATTCATGTAACTTGGGGAATATAAATTCAATTTCAGTTTTATTAGTGTAACCCCCCCCCCCCCTCCCCCTGCCCTTCCCTCTTATGTGCATAAAGCAGCATGTCTGAATCTGATAGACGATCGCAATATTTTGGTAAATGTAATGGTGAGCGGTGTGTCTTTTTTACGAAACACGCCGAAACCCAGTCCCAGGTTCACTCCCCAATGGTGCACACTTCCCTGAGTTCTAGGTTCACTCCCCACTGCCACCTACTTCCCATAACTTTGTCGGGATTCGTCGGGTTTCGTCGGGTTTCGGCGGGTTTCGGCGGGTTTCGGCGGGTTTCGGCGGGTTTCGTAAAAAAGACACACCCGGTTTGAGAGTATTTCCATTACAACAATGAAGCAATAACAATTTGGGTTAACAGACCTGTAAATCGTATGACACCCGCTTTTGGATCGGATTTTCCTGGGTTCGAGCCCCGCTCGGCATGTAGTTGAGTCCGTGGAAAAAGCTCTTGTCTCACAAATTCTCCAACCGTACTCATGTGTAAAATGAGTACTTGGCCGTTAACAGATTTGTCTTTGTCTGAAAAAAATTGTAATATCGCCTAACAGGCGTTATGTCTTGGTCTTCATGTTACGTGTTGCTGTTGGTCAGGGACCCTTTGTAAAGCGCTTTTGAGCACGTTAAGTGGATATTTCGCTATACAAAAGTTCACGTTTTCATTAATAAGTACACGCCGCCCCCCCCCCCCCCCCCCCCCTATTTTTTCTACAATAATTGGAGTCTTTGCCGGAAATCTACTTCGGCAAACAGCCACAGAAGTGGTTAGTGGGCGGTGGCCAACGCAGTGCATTTTTATAATATATTTTTTCTTCTTCTTTTTTTTTTTTTTTTAGGTTGAGGGGATGATTGACAAGGTCGTGAGTGAAAGAAGCTACCTCAATCTTACTCTTCTCTACCCAAGCAGTGAGGATGCTGGGACGTACACTTGTGTTATGTCGTATATAAATGAAGAGGGTCTTTTACAACAAGACAAGGATGCAGGCGATTTAGTTGTGGATAGTAAGTAATGGTTGTTGTTTTAGGTGAATGGGGAGGTGGTGGCGTGTTGTGGTGGTGGTGGTAGTGGTGGTAGTGGTGGTAGTGGTGGTAGTGGTGGTGGTAGTAGTAGTAGTAGTAGTAGTAGTAGTAGTAGTAGAAGTAGTAGTAGTAGTAGTAGTAGTAGTAGTAGTAGTAGTAGTAGTAGTAGTAGTAGTAGTAGTAGTAGTAGTAGTTGTTGTTGTTGTTGTTGTTGTAACAGTAGTAGTAGTAGTAGTAGTAGTAGTAGTAGTAGTAGTAGTAGTAGTAGTAGTAGTAGTAGTAGTTGTTGTTGTTGTTGTTGTTGTAACAGTAGTAGTAGTAGTAGTAGTAGTAGTAGTAGTAGTAGTGGTAGTAGTAGTAGTAGTAGTAGTAGTAGTAGTAGTAGAGTAGTAGTAGTAGTAGTAGCAGTAGTAGTAGTAGTAGTAGTAGTAGTAGTAGTAGTAGTAGTAGTAGTAGTAGTAGTGGTGGTGGTGGTGGTGGTAGCAGTAGTACAATATAAATGTTTTTGATTATGCCTTTTATTCAAACGCGACGAAATCAGAATCGATTAAGGGGTATCTAGAATATAATATTTCTTATACACTTGCGTTTTGGAATTTGAACTTTGTTCCCAACACGCACATGCAAGCTCGTGCAAGCTCGTTGGGTACATGATATCCGGAATTCCAAAAAGGAAGAGTGTAAGAGTCTTATAATATAATGGCGCCTTTCTATCTAATCATTTGAGCTGTATAACATGTAAAAATGAGTGCCAGGGGTTAAAACAAACTTATGAATGTCCGTAACAGAACGAAACAGCACCAAACTAGAGGACAGGATCCACACTCTGGAGACAGCGCTAGACAACGTGTTGAATCGCGTCAAGACGTTGGAGAAGGAGAACAGCAAGTTGGAGAAAGACAACAGGAACCAGACAAGACAACTTGAGGTTTTGACGGATAAAGGTAAAGGACTTAAAAGCAAACACTAAGCGAACCGATGTTTTTCTTTTTGATCCCCTTGTCTACCGAGCAGTGATTGGGTAGCTGGGTATTTTAAATCTGACGGAAAGTACTTTGCGATAGATTAGCGTCCTATCTAAAGGGTAGCAAGCAATAATTGCTATTGTTCGTTTCACGCTATAGAAGCAGGGATAAACGGTGGCTCTAAAGGACTACTTTTCTTTTACTCAGCAAATCGTTGCTATTGAGTTAGAATAGAGTTTTCCCTATTCTATACATCACTCCTATGATGGTTCAACCGTCAGTCCAACTATTTTTCCCATCCTCCTATGCCTGTGTCGGATTGTTTTAACTCAAGTGTTTTGAAAGAACATGTTGGGGGTTTTTTTTCACAATGAGTCAAAAACAATTTGGGTTATCGACCTACAAATAAGTATAC
>NC_088365.1:48330581-48385581 GCF_034508935.2 Berghia stephanieae | reverse complement strand
GCAATTGCTTGGTACCCTCTGAATAGGACGCTAGTCTATCGCAAAGTACTTTCCATCATATGTGGCGTAGTTGTACGCATATGTAATGTCTTATGACCGTAAAGTGGCTTTTTATAGATGGTAATAATATTCCTTTGCATTGTGTTGTAGATGTTAATAATAACTAAAGAGTTCAAGGGCCATTGACGATAATTGAATGTACAACATCAAGACATTCAAATAAAAGTCCAGATTCCAAGTTTCATTTCTTACTGCTTTAATTGTTGTGATAAATTCCAAATCCAAATCAAATAGCATGGTCACATTTCAATCAGTTTCATAAATTCCAAATCCGTAAAATCAGTCCAAATGTAAAGTCATTTTACCTAAGTAACCATTTTCAATATCCGTGGAATATTTCAAAGTCCGTAAAATAATGATTCTTAGTAGGATGTTAGAACTTGCAGCATACTAGGAAAGTGCAGCTCATAGTGAAGTAGAATGCAGAATCAAAAGGTAGAATAATAGAATAGAATCGAATGTAGAGTAGAATCAGAAACAATCTGTTTTATATCCTCTTGCCAACTGTTCCCACAATTCCTTTCCAAAGGTCAGTTTTTGCGCCCAAATAATCAAAGGTCGTACGCCCAAATAATCCGTACGCCCAAATAACAAATACGGTACGCCTAAGTAATAATAAATACCAACTTGTCTATAACTTAATGCTTTTATCCCCAAATACCAAGTAACACCGATCAAAGAAAGTAATTTTCTAGTACTCAATATAATGACCAAGTTTAACTGCTGTACAAGCACTGTGAACTCATTAAACGCACTTTCCGTAACTCTCTTACACACATCTGACAGACCCATATTTTTTTATGATATGGGCCTTTTTCAAAAATCTGCCAAATTCCTGTCCTGTGACGAAAATTGGATCTTTGAAATATTTGATGCATATATTGTTAGCAAATACTTGCTTACACAGTCTCACTACACATTACTAACTTGTATGAAACATAAAAAAACGAAAATCGAGAGAGATTCAGGATAGTTATGACGTTTTGTATTGACTGGGGTAGAGGAAAATACCCTGTCCTTTTTTTTGCATGACGGCTTTAAGTCGAATTTTTAACAAAATGGAGTGTCTTGTTGTATACACCTATGAATTCACCTGATGCAAATTGCCATCTTCTAACATCCTCATAAAAGTTTGTAATAATCAGACTTTTTAAAGTTTTATTATATATTAATAAAGTCTGTCCCCAAGGGGGCTACTCATTCCTGTAACTGCAATGAAAATTAACCAGTTAAAATCCTCTTAACAATAGAAGTGCAACTAACAATGTTTTCTCGCCGTAGCTACCCCTTTTCCATCACGGCCGAAACTACAAACACATGATTTTTTCATTCAGTGTTATTTCCAGTTCAACACCGCTTCAAGAATGGTGAGTAATGTTCAACATTAGACCATGACCCTCATTCCTGTTACCAGGGCTTGTTATTTAAATAAGAACTTGTATTAAAAATAAAAAGTATCAGTTTATAGCTTTTTTAAGGCTCTAAATAATAGTCATACTTTAATGTTGGAGTAAATCATATTTTAGGGATAGTATGAATCGAAGCGAGATAAACTCATCCCTGTTACACTCATTCCTGTTACACCTTGTTTTGTAACAGGAATGAGGGATGTAACAGGAATGAGGAAAACATAACAGGAATGAGTAACAGGAATGAGGAATGTGAACTTTCTTAAAATGAAACACATGTTTTATTGTCACTAAGTCCTTTGGAGCATAATGGCACATAGAATCGGAGCTTATCCCTGTTTCTGTAGCATGAAACAGACATTTAACTTATGAATACGAGGTTGGTCTGTAGCAAATTACATTCCACAGCAGCACTGGTACCATACTATACACCGGGGCGAAGCAAAGTGAAGCAACCGGAATGAATTTCCCTGATTAAGGAAACCACTCTATGGTTGTGGAGGTTTTCGAACCTGTTATCTCCAAGTCGGGAGTCCCTTTCGGTAACCACTCGGCCACGGCGCCTCCACATGGTTTATCGATTCATAGCATATTCTTTTGTTTCATAAGGATGTGTTTGGTAAAGTGTTTTGTAAACCACTGAAGTGTTACAGGCCTATGTCCATTGAAGTGGTAACATTCGTTGTTACAACGTTACCATTAAAAACAATTTTTATTGTTTACATATTAATTCCTTCCATTGCTGAAAGACTATTTTTTAGTGCAAAGTTACCTTGCCAATACCAAATGCCTAATGTCCAAACATAGTTTGTTGCCTGTTAGGCTCAGATACATTTTAGATGATTACTATGATTTTAACGGCCCGGTATCGCTTGTACAAATGTGACATTGTATCACATAATAGTCTTCTTTGTTTCTTGACTTTATTCATGTTACACCTTGTTTTGTAATAGGAATGAGGGTGGCGAAATGTAACTTGATATTATTGTTCATTTTCAAGGGTCATAGCTTTGTTGTAACGATTGTTTTATTTTGTTTCTTATCACAAAGGCCAAAAAAGCCATGATGTCAGCCAAGGGCAACGACTTTACCGTCAAAGACGAGACGGAGTTCCTATTCGACGTGCTGTTAATCTTAAAAAAAGAACAAGACAAATACCAGAGCGACAAATCGAATGGAAAAAAGTCCATAAAAGATAAGACACCAAATGAACAACGCAAACAGAGAAAGAATTGGATAAAAAATTATCACACACACAATACAAATCGGAAACAGCAAAATCTTGACCTGAGTTACACTCCATCCTCACACTCAAAATCTCCACTCCAGTATGTCTCTCGTCAAAGATATCAAGCTACTAAAACAGCCAATGAAACCTAAATGTTGAAAAACCAAAGTTTTGAAGAAGTGAAAAGGCTGTCTTCTCTTTCTCAATCGAAAAAGAAATCCGAAAAGTACAAAAAGCGCTTGGACAGGTCATTAAAAATAAAAAAAACTTTCGTTGACACCCCGATCAAAAACTAGAAAAACTTTTGAAAGATAGCAGAAAAAAAAAAAGTGAAAAGAACATTACAAAATCATTTTGCACTCCTATAAGACATCAAACATTTGAGGAACAGAAGGCACATGTACACATCCGTGAAACATCTGGCAGCTGGTATGACTCTCAAAAAATATAATTTCTTGAAAAATTCGGAAACGACGTCAAATGCCTCCAAAATGTCCAGATCTTGTCAAGCAAATAGTAAGAGATTTTGTCCTGAAAGGTGACACTTCTAAATTAGCTCCAGGAAAGAGAAATGCAAAAACAAGAAATAAAGTCAAGAAACAAATAAGACAAATATGTGATACAATGTCACATTTGTACAAGCGATACATCTCTTGCAACCCATACGTGTCATTTTCTTCATTCTACCGACTTAAGCCATTTTGGGTTGTTACTACAAGAAAAAGGGACAGAGAAACATGTGCATGTAAAAAATGTGAAAACATTAACATGCTTACTTCAGCGCTTTGGAGAAAAGGAGTCAAGAATGTTCAATAATGTTGTTGGTCACATCAATGAAATTTCATTAATTTCTACAAAGTGATTTGAAGCAACAGGTTTTCAAAGGTAATGATGGAGACATGCCTGAAGTTGCACCGGTTGACTTAAACAGTGATTCAAGGGATGAACATGACCAAGATGACATAAACATTAAGGTGATGCCGACTAAAATCGATTACAATGGTTTTCTCAAAAGATTGAATGAATACAAATCATTTGTTGAAGTGGTTGATGAATGTGAAAATCAAGCATTACGTGTTTGTGAAATAGTTGGGGCCAGCAGAAGTGTAATCAAAACTCGCATTGGTATTGACAATAGGTGTACACATTTAATTTCAAATGATATACCTAGATCTCTGTGTGATGGGAAACAGTTATTTCCAGTCAAGCTGAGGGCCGATGGGGATTGCCTGCCTGCCTGTGGTGCAGTGTATGCATTTGGCAAAGACACTTAAACAGACGAAATACAGTAAGATTGATACAAGAGCTGGCTTTACACAAGGACCATTATTTGTCAGATTCAAACCTTGCTTCACTCAATGACAACATCCAGACAGTTGTTGAATTTTTGTCACAAACTTGGACCTTTATATTCCCGATGTTAACATGGGTGATAAAGATACCTTGGAAGAGTTGTTCAAACTGGGCGTTATGTCATTAAGTAAACCAAAATCATACATGGGTATGTGGTAGCTTCTCGCTCTTTCCATTGTTTTAAAAATGCCTCTTTTGTCTGTTTATCCAAACATTCCGAACTGCCACGAAAGAGTATCCTGAATTTAACAAACAATGTTGGTGCTCTTTTGTGGGTCTCTACCAACATATGCCCCAAATCATCGTATAGGCGCCCTAACCATTTTGTTCCCCTTCTGAGTTTCAATCACTAAGGGTATTGAATTTATAATCCTTTCGAATAAATATGTTGTAATTACTCATTCCTGTAACAGAAAACTCATTCCTGTTACACAAATTCATTCCTGTTAAGAATGACTTTTTCATGTTTTTCATGCTAAATATTAATACTTGAAAGGAAATATTATTTGTGGTGGGTTAACACTTATATACCTAGACTATGGTAAACAATTTTTATTTTTGTCATTTTCCTATAAATTTTTGGAGATGATGATTGCTCAAATAATATCCTTTGTTTTCAAAAACTGATTTCTGAATGCCTTTTGTAAAACAATAAATGTCATTTTGTTGTCAAAATTAGTATCAATGCTCTGTGTTTATTGTTTTTCAATGTTTTATTTCAATAGTTGTCCAAAAATGTGTTAACTTATGTAATGTGACATATTTTTTTAAGCGTAACAGGAATGAGTCACATGTAGATTGTAATTCACAAATACTTAAATAAGTGACTAATGAAAACTCATTAAGCCCTGTTATTACAATTTTATGTCGCATACATATCACAAAAAGCATACACAAAATAATGAGTATGTTGGAAATACTTGACTTTTCAAAAATTGGAGGACTCGAATTTGGCGTTATTTTGAAAACGGCCGATATGATATCGGGTTAAGCAAGAAGAAAATATTGAGCGACTAACCCCATGGGTTTGTCCGCAGCCCTCGTTAACTTATAGCCTGACTCAGGGACGGCTGGTAATAATGGGCAGGGTGGGCAAATACCAGCCTGTTTTTTTCAAGTTATATGCTGTATTACCAGGTCCGAAATAAACAAAATTAAATTAGATAATTTCAAAAGTTACTACTTAAACTTGATACTTCGTACTGAAATCAATTTGTGTGTATTTTTGATAGATTGCGAATCACCATGCACCCCGTAATGCATAATCCAGGAAATGCTCCTGTTCTTTTTATCACCCCCCCCCCCCCCCCCACCCCAACCACTCCACACCACTCCGCCCACATCGTCATCTCAACGTCACGTCGCCTGACGGTGAACTAACTCCGATTTTTGCTGTCTGGCCTCTCTAGTACTTGGTCGGGCTAATTCAAATGAGCCCACCTTATTAACCAGTTAAAACTAAATAGAGATTTTGGCAAACGAACTTTTTCTTATTTATTGCCTTACTTGTGCTGGTGGTACCATTAATGTAATGACTTTGGGAAGGTTCCAGTATTGAATTAAATGTATTAATTTACTAATATATCAATTTATTATTCATTTATGTTGTTTTTTATAATTTGTTTATCCATTTAAATTATTTCTTTTTTTTCTCGTTTTCTTTAGTGTTTCTCAAAACTCATTTATTTAAATTGTTTACTTATTCGTTCTTTTTATTTTTATTTTTGTTTTTAAACTAATTAATTTGTTAGTTTTTTTTCAAATTCTTTAAGTTATTACCGCTGTATTTTTAAAAGAAAATTTTTGCCAGACTAAATATTTTTTCAAAACAATGTAATTTTCTATTTTATTCCCTTTAATAAAACAAAACACTTTTATTCGAAAGTCACGACTAAATAAATATATAAAATACAACCACTATTTTGATTTTCTCATCTCAACAACTGAATTAGTATAATATATGAGATGTACTCTTCTGAGAAAGGAGTGAGTTGAATTCTAAGTAAGGAAATAAATACGTTTAAGGCAAGGGTGGGCAGATTCCGTACTTGCCCGTCCTGAATCTAATACATAGGCTACATAAGATAGTTCGCGATGAAGAGGCGGGAAGCAAGGGGTTGGTTGGGAAGGAGCAAGGATAACAGTGTAGTGTCGTTATTGTGATAGTCTAACGAATGCATGCATGAGGAGAGATTGGTGACATTATTTTGTCTTTATTGTAATATCGTATGGTAATCATCATTGTCGACGACATCGTCGTTGTCACCATCACCCAATGATGAAAATGCGCCTTATAAATGTCATGTATTATTATCATTATCATCATCATCATCATTATGCGTCTATATATATATATATATAATATATATATATATATATATATATATATATATATATATATATATATTGTGTGTGTGTGTGTGTGTGTAGTGTGTGTGTGTAATTGGATGCGTGTGAACTTTTGTTCGTATGTCCGAAACTGCAGTATGTAATTTTTTTTTTTTAATGATGGTCAATGTGAAGCGCTTCGAAGCTTCGGCACAAGCGCTTCAAAAATGTACATTTATTATTATTATTATTATTATTATTATTATTATTATTATTATTATTATTATTATTATTATTATTATTATTATTATTATTATTATCATCATGATCATCATCATGATCATCATCATCATCATCATCATCATCATCATTGAGAATAACAACAACATTAACTACAAGTACTAGAATCGCAATAAAAACAATATCAACATCATCATATAATTTCCGTCATCGTCTCCACAACTATCATTCTAACCAACAGCACCACCAAAACCACTACCATAATAAATCCTCCCTCACCGCCTCCTCCTCCTCCTCCTCCACCACCACCACCACCTCTACCACTATTCCAACCACTACCACCACCGGTACAATAATTCTAACCCCCACCATATCTACCACCAACACCATCACAACCACTCCTTTGATTTACAAGTTGTTTTTGCAAGTTAAGTTTGAGAAGAGAAATGATAACAATTATCACTAAAAAGATCATTTATTTTACAAGCACTATTCCTCGTCACCTTGACATCTCTAACCGCCCAAAACCGTCGGGCGAAGGTAGCTATTATCGTCTTTTATCATAACCAAAACATAGATACTCAACTGCCTTTGTTTTAAATGTTTGATGTTTGGCATTTTAATTACTGCAGTAGTATCTCAGTTGTGTTTCTTACGGTGTCCCCTACACAACACCAAGCGATTAAATTTCCCCACTTTAACCTATCAACCATTGAGTTCGAATTTACTCAAACTTGACGTCATGTTACGTTTTATCGTTTTCACCAAAAATGATGCAATTTGAGCTCTGAATGAAACTCGAGTCATATCGCTGTTTTTGCGTCTCGATTAAAACTTTAAAGTTACTACTACTGAAAACAAGTAATGTAACAGAATATTAATCACGCCGTTTAGGGGTTAAAATATCTCTTTAATTTCTCGAGTGAACAAAATGGACTTGTATTGTCAAGGTGTTGTATTATGTCTTGTCACTTTATTTTTAGTTGTATCCTCTTTCGTGATTCATTTTTGATTGCTTTTGGAAATAATTAAAAGCTACGGGTATTGCCATTTCATTGTGAATGTGATTATTTGTGGTTGAAATATTTAAGGGGAATTATGAATGAAATTGACAACATCTTTCTTCGGAATTCGTCTACTTTTTCATTCAATGAAAAGTTGGAGATAAAACGTCTTGGACCACACCAGCCTCGTGATTTGATCATTGTTAAAGATAAAAGAAAGTTTAAAACGTCTTGGTTTGAAAAATTTAAATGGCTTACTGTAAGCGTTGCAAAAAAGAAATTGTTTTGTTTTTACTGTGTTCTCTTTAATGGAAAATCTTGCTGGTCAACAACAGGATTTGATGATTTGAAACACTTGTCTGAAAGCTTATCAAAACATAATACCTGTGCAACACATATATCCAATGCTGTGAAATTCAAATTTTTAGGAAGTACAGACATCGGTCGGCAGATTAGTGAAAGCTATAGTCTTTATATCCAAAAACACAATGAAGATGTGAAGAAAAATCGATACATATTGTCCAAAATCATTGATTGCCTTAAGCATTGCGCGATTCACGAACTCCCTCTTAGAGGCCACGATGAGAGCCAAAGTTCTTTGAACAAAGGTATTTTCATTGACACTATTCATCTGCTTGCAAGTTCAGATAACATTCTCTCACATCTATCCCAAGCGACAGTTAACAAATACACATCAAAAATAATTCAAAATGAGCTTTTAGACTCTGTACTCTACGTCTACAATGAGGATTTAAAGAAAGATTTAGAAAATGCCCGATTTGTTGCTGTTCAGGCAGATGAAACAACTGACGTTTCCAATCAGTCTCAATTTGTAATTATTTTAAGATATTGCAAAGATGGCGAAATATATGAGCGATTTTTAAATTTTGTTCCTGTTACAGATAGGTCAGCAGAGGGTCTCTCTATTGTCATTAAGTCACAATTAGATCAATTTGATTTAAAACACAAACTGATTGCTCAATCGTATGATGGCGCGAATGTGATGAGTGGTAAAAATACAGGAGTGCACGTTCGGATGAAACATTGGTTTCCATACGCACATTTCGTTCATTGCTACGCGCATCAATTAAATCTAATATTGAGACAAGCGTGCTCAGCAGTTCAAGCGATTAGAATATTTTTTGCCCAATTGGATGGCTTTTCACCATTCTTTTCAATTTCCCCAAAACGCGCCGATCTTTTAAGATCAATCACTTCTAGTCGGCTTCCCAGACCAGCACAAACTAGATGGAATTTTCAGAGCAGGTGCCTTTCTAGTGTTCAAGATTTAAAAGAAGAGTTACTTGAATGTTTTAGGAAAATTCAGACTGAAGACGGTTGGGACGCTATATCGGTGCGCGAAGCTGTTGGACTCGAACGAATCCTGAATACTGAGGAATTCAATTTTTATTTGACCCTCTTTAATAGGATTTTTAGCCATGCTAACATTTTATTTGCATACCTGCAAAACAGAACAATAACCGGACCAGATATAATTCAGAGCGTTGAAGATTTCAAATCTAATATTTCAAAAATAAGAGCAGATGTTGACAGTCTCTTTAATGAAATTGTTTGCTCAACCGATACTCAGTCAAAAAGAAGACCTCAAAGCAATTTAACCGCTCATGCAAAAGAGGCTTGTGATATTGTAGTTACTCATATAGAGGAAAGATTTTCTCAATATGAACAAATATCCTTATTTTCACTTGTGAACCCTATGAAATTTTTGACTTACGTGGAATCAAAACCTTTAGAGAAAATAAAACTTGTCTGCCAGTATTACCCGTTTTTAGACAAAAAGAGATTAGAAAACGAACTTGAAACCGTGTATTCCAACAATATATTTCAACTGCTAGAAAGCTCGCAACAGCTTTTAAAGGAAATAATTGAACTAGACCTCGAGGATGATCTGCCAATGGTGTCAACGTTGTTAAATATTACGTTAACAACACCAGTCTCCACCGCAGAAAGTGAACGGCTATTTAGTACTTTAAAGCGGATCAAAACATGTGTGCGGAATACCATGGGACAAGAGCGCTTGAATGCGCTCACTGTGATGTCCGTGCATAAACAATGGTTGTCCAAAATTGAACTTAACGACATGATCATCAATCATTTTGCATCATCAAAGACTCGACGAATGGATTTAATCTATAAATAGGTTGGTACATAAACATGAACTATAATTTATTTTTAAATGTCGTTAATTACATTAGTTATTTGCGTATATATATATATATATATATATATATATATATATATATATATATATATATATATATATATATATATATATATATATATATATGACCGAATCATCTTTGCCCGACCACTATAAATAGGCTAGAACCGCCACTGAGCCTGACATTAAAAAAACTTGAGCTTCTATACAGAGCAATATCCACTAAACGTGCTCAAAGCGTTTTACAAGTGGTCGCTATCCAACAGCAACACTTAACTTATAGGACGGGACATGACGCCTGTGATGCGATATTACAAATTTTTTTGGACAGAGACAACGCTGTCAACGGCCAGGTGCTCATTTTACATCTGAGTACGCTGTGAGAATGTGAGTAAAGAACCTTTTCCAATGACTCAATTATGCGCCGAGCAAAGCTCGAACCCAGGACCTTCCGACCCGAAAGCGAGTGTCATACCACTAGACCACATAGCAGCACCCACTAAGACCCATGTTTTGACGTCATTTTTAGGTTTGTGGACCGCCTAGTGAGTTGTCTTTAGTAGTGGTCAAGGAAACAAGTGATCCCATTGGTTGAACTGTTGAATACAACTCACGATTTGTTTTCTTTTGTGGCCAAAGACTTGTCTTTTGACGTCATTTGTTGGTCAGTATCAGACCATGAGTTCACGTATATATTCAAAACGTTTATTTTAGGCAATTGGATTCAATAGTCTGATGTCACGTCGCCCAGCAACGGCGGCCATCGTGGTTCTAAACAAAGAAAATCTGTACTTTTTATTCTTCATGCTGGCTAGAACTTTTCATGTCTTGTTATCAGAATGTGTAAAAGTCAAAACATGATCAGATTTATATTTGTTTTTTTTTTCCTCTGGAAACGGTTTTATGCTCGTCGAAGAAATATTTCATAAGGACGTCCGCCATTGTTAAGATAGTTTAGAGCCAGTTACTAAGTTGCCATGCGTCATTGCGAGGGAAGTGACGTTACGACTGTTGAAGCGTATTGCCAATAAAACTCATACAAGAGTATATTTTCATCAACAAATCTAATCAGTAAAATCAATACGAAGGCCACGGTTTGTCCCGAGTCTATTAGAGACGCCAACTTAAAATTTGGCTCATAGAAATCTCAGACACCACTCGGGGGAATTTCAATGACGAAAGAGGAATTTCCGCACACAATAAAAGGGAAATTGGGCGGTATTTGGCATTGTGTTTACATCTCGTATAGTTCTAAATTGTTAACTGATTAAAACTATGCGATAAGTAAACACAATGCCAAATACTATTCCAAAGTCCCTTTATTTCAAATGCAGTAAAGCTCCAAAACCTAATGGTGGTGGTTGTAGAAGTGGTGGTCGTGATAATGATACATGGGTGGTGGTTATTGGTGGTGATGGAGGTGATTATAGTAGTTGGCATGGCGTGACACGACCATAACAGTTTCTTGCTTCCCTTTAGATAGGGCGCTAGTCAATCGCAAAGTACTTTCTAACAGATCTATCACAGCCATCTACCCATTTATTGCGGGGTGGGCAGGAGGCACCTCTCAAAACTAACACTTTACATTCGTTTGTTTCCCTCTCAGCCAAGGACTCCGGAAAGGGCCCAGACAAAACCAAGTAATCCCAATCTAAGACAAGAGACAGAAAGAAACTAAGAAAACATATTATGTATTGGTAGTAGGAGACACAGCAAGTGACCTCCTGCCCATCCTGGGAGGCACATAAACATAAGAAATTTTTTTTTTTTTTTGTTTGTTGCTTTAGGTCTCTTCCAACACAATTGAGGTTATATGAGAGACCGCTGATTTTTTTTTTGTTTGTTTGTTGCTTTAGGTCTCTTCCAACACAATTGAGGTTATATGAGAGACCGCTGAAACAAAAAAACAAGCAATCTAAAAAAAATTGTACAAATGTAAATCAAAATCATAACCTAAAGATATCATAAGCTAAATCATAAATAACCAAGAACAAACAGACAGAAGATTTACAGAAAAAAAAATATCCCCTGTCAAAAATACAATTTTTTGTTTGTTTGTTGCTTTAGGTCTCTTCCAACACAATTGAGGTTATATGAGAGACCGCTGAAACAAAAAAACAAGCAATCTAACAAAAATAGTACAAATGTAAATCAAAATCATAACCTAAAGATATCATAAGCTAAATTATAAATAACCAAGAACAAACAGGCAGAAGATTTACAGAAAAAAAAAATATCCCCTGTCAAAAATACAATCACAAACCAAAGAAGCAGGATAGGCTAGTAAAGAGAAGAAGAAACGACATCACTATCGGATCGTACACCCATGCGAACATCATAGGTATATGATTCAAGGGTGATGCTCCCATCCAACCACCCGCAAACATAAGATATCTAACAGAGAGATTATTTACAAGGGATATAAGGGAGAACACTCTCTCCTAAAATCACACACACACGCACACACACACACACACACACAAATATAAAATAACCAAGCACCGTCCACCTACTACATAAAACAACATTAAAAATAAAACAAAATTAAAAAAAAAAAAAATAAAAAAAAAAGAAAGACCAATTTCATTATAATGTTATAGTGTTTTAAACCTTTTTATTTCCGACACACAATAAAAGCAAAGTTCCATCCAACATTAAGCATTCCATCCAATGAAAGTTTACAAAATATAAATTATATATTATATTATAGCAGAGCTGCCAACTTGAAATGTTTAAAATTTGTAGTTTCCAAGGGGAATAAAATGAAAAGTCATTATAAATAGCAATAATTTTAATAATAATAATATAAATAATAATATAATAATAATAATAATAATAATAATAATAATAATTAATAATAATAATAATAATAATAATAATAATAATAATAGATCTTTATTGTCCATAAATATGGCAATTTGTCATTTAGTTACACTTGTCATAACGTTATATGATAACTATAACATTGAACAGACACCTCTACCCATTCTCTCTCTCTCTCCCTCTCTCTCCTCCTCTCTTTCTTTCACGCGTGCGACATACACAACATTAACATATTCATTTCATTTTCAATTCGTTACATTCTTGGCAATTCAACACCAAATATTATCATCATTATCAATTGGTCACTTCATCCAACATTTAACAAATTAATCAGTCAATCAGTCAACGCATCAATCCTTGATTTTGCTGTACCATATGAAATATTCAACATTTTTATTGCTGATGGAACGAACGTTGATTTATACTTGTTAGTTCCACATTTAATCTGACAAAAACTTCTCCCAGATGGCAAAAGATCAAATTCATGGCATAAAATATGTTTTTTTTTTATTGTTGGTAATTGAGAATGCTTTCCTTTCTATTGCTTTTCCATGAATTCTTTCTACTTCAATTTGCCATCATCATGATCCACAAATGCTCCAAAGTCATGAAGTTTCCTTTTCTGTACGATTTATCGAGTCAAATAGGCCATTGCAACTCTGTAGCAAGAATCAAAATTCGTATTTTTACGAATTTTTCGTAGTACTAGGCAGGTATGTTATAATATATACAGGTTATCCCAGAAGTCGCGCAACATATAAATTTTTATGAAAATACATGAGTATAAAAATAATACTAATAAAAATTTATAATAATATAATAATTTGCTATTTATTTTTTTTCCCAGATATATGAGTGGAAAACGACTGATACTGATACAAGAAAGATTTTTTTGTTTGTTTGTTGCTTTAGGTCTCTTCCAACACAATTGAGGTTATATGAGAGACCGCTGAAACAAAAAAACAAGCAATCTAACAAAAAATAGTACAAATGTAAATCAAAATCATAACCTAAAGATATCATAAGCTAAATTATAAATAACCAAGAACAAACAGGCAGAAGATTTACAGAAAAAAAAAATATCCCCTGTCAAAAATACAATCACAAACCAAAGAAGCAGGATAGGCTAGTAAAGAGAAGAAGAAACGACATCACTATCGGATCGTACACCCATGCGAACATCATAGGTATATGATTCAAGGGTGATGCTCCCATCCAACCACCCGCATACAAGAAAGAGTTACATTTTATTTTTATGTTTGGAAGAACTGGATGGGGCAACATAGCGCTCTGTAGTTGAAGAGTTCAATCATCCTGCCATTGATCTATACTACTGTTTGCCGTTTGCTTAAACATGTCCATGCATGTATCAAAGCAGTAGGTGAACAGTTTGAGCATCTATTATGATTATATTTTTTGTTTGTTTTTAAGGGTTTTACGGCGCTTGCAACACATTTAGGTTATATCAGCGCCAGTAAAAAGGAAGAAAATGGGATAGTAAAAAGTTCTAGAATTACATTTAAAGCACCCAAGAGAAAGGAAGACAAAGGGGAACTGGGGACAAATAGGGATCAGATGCAGATTCCAAGAGCAAACCAAAATGTAATTAGTTTGAGATCACCTATAAGTCTCATCCGGATATAAGGACAAAATCCAACAATGAGGAATACACTCAAATGCTTACATTATACATTAAAAATAACAAACATAATAATACATAACAGAGAGATGATTTACAAGGAAAAAAATATCATCTCCCAAAACAATAACTATGCATTTGACTGTTTCCCTCCCAGCTAGGACTCCGGCCGGGGCCAGGACAAAACCATGTGATCTCATTCCAAGACAAAGACAGAAAGCATGTTGTTTGTTTTGTTTTTGTTTTTAAGGGTTTTACGGCGCTTGCAGCACATTTAGGTTATATCAGCGCCAGTAAAAAGGAAGAAAATGGGATAGTAAAAAGTTCTAGGATTACAATTAAAGCAGCCAAGAGAAAGTAAGACAAAAGGGAACTGGGAACAAATAGGGATCAGATGAAGATTCCAAGAGCATACCACCAATGTATTTAGTTTGACATCACCTATAAGTCTCATCCGGACACAAGCACAAAATCCAACAAAGAGGAACACGCTCAAATGCTTACATAAAAATTCAAAATAACAAATATAATAATACATAACAGAGAGATGATTTACAAGGAAAAAAATATCATCTCCCAAAACAATAACTATGCATTTGACTTTCCCTTCCAGCCAGGACTCCGGCCAGGGCCAAGACAAAACCAAGTAATCTCATTCCAAGACAAAGACAGAAAGCATGTTGGAAAACAGATATAAGGGGATAGAAGACACAGTATGTACCCCCCTGCCCACTATGGGAGGTCAGGAACCCCACCCAGGAAAGCATGTTGGAAAACAGATATAAAGGGATAGAAGACAGTATGTACCCCCCTGCCCACTATGGGAGGTCAGGAACCCCACCCAGTCGCGCTCTGTAGTTGAAGAGTTCAACCATATTATCCATCCTGCCATTGACCTATACTACTGTTTGCCGTTTGTTTAAACATGTCCATGCATGTATCAAACCAGAAGGTGAACAATTTGAGCATCTATTATGATTATAAATAAAATTGTAAATCATATGTCAGTATTATAAGAATCTACATGGTACGCAACTTCTGGGACACCCTGTATAGATAGCATTGTCGCGTCAACCACTAGATACAACTTCTACTCATGTCCCATACAGTTCTGATGATGGTCATACAGGCCTGAAACATTCGTGTAAATATCTAAAGAATACATAATATAGTATTTATATAGTGATTGTCCATGGATTCCAGTCTCATGATGATCTATGTGTCTCTTACTAGTTTTATGTCAGACTTAATTCTCTCCTTACAGACGACGTTTGGGATCTTCCCGCAAAAAAACACTGTCCATCCAACAATTAAAATTGACTTATCAAACTCTTATTTGTTTTTGTTGTTAAGGGTTTTGCGTCGCTTGTGTCAACGCATTTATATTATTATTATTATTATTATTATTATTATTATTATTATTATTATTATTATTATTATTATTATTATTATTATTATTATTATTATCGTTAATAATAATAATAATAATAATAATAATAATAATAATAATAATAATAATAATAATAATAATAATAATAATAATAATAATAATAATATATGGTTTTTATATAGAGCCTCAACTCAACCCAAAGTTCATATTTAAAAAATATTAATTTAATATAAATTTAATGTAAATTTTTCATCATTAATGATTCTCTGGTATTATCCTGTTATATTCTCTCAGACTTTCAGAGAATAACAGGAAATGAAATTATGAGTAGAAAAGTGCCTGCCTCACTCACTTTTATGAATTAATATTCAACCCCCAATATCGGAGCTTACTCAATGTATCAATCGTCTCTGTGTTATATGTTTGTGTTGAGAATAGCGCTTTAGCATTCATTACTGCTGGCTTTGTAAACAAACTTCGCGGAATAATATGTGTTTGTTGAACCCATGACCTCTAGAAGTCGGGGGACGGACTCAGAATAGACACTACGTTTGAAAACCCTTTTTTTTTTCTTTTTTTATTTTTGGAGTGGTGGATGGTATCGACTGTATAGCTTCCCTCTCGCTGCCAGGCGGAGTTGTCGTAACAGCAAGGTCATGGGTTTGAGCCCCCATTGCCGTGAAATTTTTATTCTCTATTGTCTTCTGGCATTTTTCTACTCACTTTATTTCCTGTTATTATCAACACAAGTACCTGCTCCACTCTAAATTAACATTGTTTAGAGTAAGCGGAACACATTTAAACAACTTACAACAATTTAACATGTAAGCAGGACAAAGCATGTATCATTCTTTTGGCATTGGAACAGCATTAAATAAGCTTTCGAATGCCAACCCCAGGCCCCACAATAAATATAAGCTGATAAAAGGCATAGCAATTCTTCGGTATAGGAACAACTTTAAATAAGCTTACAAATGCCAACTCCAGCCGTATATGTTATATCAACTGATAAAAATCACAGCCTTCTTCGGCATAGGAACAACATTAACCCTCTCCTTACCAACCATAGGAAAATTCTCACATTCGTTAAGATACAACAAACAATTTTATCATTCTGATTTCTTTTGCACATAACAAAATTTAAAGAAAATTTGTTGTTATAGCTATAAAAACTTTACACTGTATTATAGAGCTCATTTTGCTGAACAATATTATGTATAGAATGTACGTTTTGGTTTTCTGTTTGATTAAGAAAATTCTATTTTTGTGTTGGGTAGGCGTGACGTTTTGGGGGAAACTCTGAAAATGGGTGGTAATGAGACAGTTAAATAAGCTTACAAATGCAAAATCCAGCCATATAAGTTACATATATCAACTGCTAAAAATCATAGCCTTCTTCGGCATAGGGACAACTTTAAATAAGCTTATGTTTTTATGTTTTTAGGGGTTTTAAGCGCTTGCAACACATATAGGTCATATCAGCGCCAGTAAAAAGAAACAAAATTGGATAGTAAAAACATTTTAGATGTACAATTAAATGGACTTGAGGAAAAAGTAAGACAAAGGGGAATAGTTCAAAATAGGGAAAAGATGTAGGTTCCAAAAGCGCACTATCAGTGTACTTAGTTTGAGATCACCTAAAAGTCTCACCCAGACACCGGCACAAGAACCCACTTAGAGGAACACACTCAAAGGTTTACAAATCATATGTTAAAAATAAAAAATAACAGTACATAACAGAGAGATGATTTACAAGTAAAAAAACATCATCTCCCAAAACTATACATATACATTCGACTGTTTTCCTCCCAGCCAATGTCTCTGGTCAGAGTCAGGACAAAGCTAAGCAATCTCATTCCTAGACAAAGACAGAAAGCAATTGTTTGTTTATTTGTTTTTTAGGGGTTTTTAGGTCATATCAGCGCCAGTAAAAAAGGAAGAAAATGAGATAGTAAAAATCTCTAGAAATACAATTAAAGTACCAAAGAAAAAGGAAGACAGAGGGGAATTGGTTCAAATAGGGAACAGATGTAGATTCCAAGAGCACACTATCAGTGTACTTAGTTTGAGACCACCTAAATGTCTCATCCTGACACAAGCACAAGTTCCCGCCAAGAGGGTCACATTCAATTGTTTACAAATCATACATATGTAAAAGGAAAAATAATACAGTACATAACAGAGAGATGATTTACAAGGGGAAAAAAATATCATCTCCCAAAACTATACATATACATTCGACTGTTTTCCTCCCAGCCAAGGTCTCTGGTCAGAGTCAGGACAAAACTAAGTAATCTCGTTTTGTTTGTTTTGTTTTTAAGGGTTTTACGGCGCTTGCAACACATTAAAGTCAGCGCCAGTAAAAAGGAAGAAAATGGGATAGTAAAAAGTTCTAGAATTACAATTAAAGTACAAAAGAAAATGTGAGACAAAGGGGAATTGGTTCAAATAGGGAACAGATGTAGATTCCAAGAGCACACCGGCAAAGTACTTAGTTTGAGATCACCTAAAAGTCTCATCCAGACACAAGAACAGGTCCCAACTAAGAGGAATACACTCAAAAGTTTACCAATCATATAATATAATATGCAAACTAAACATAATACAATACATAACAGAGAGATGATTTACAAGGAAAAAAATATCATCTCCCAAACTATAACTATACATTCGACTGTTTCCCTCCCAGCCAAGGAATCTCAGCTAGGGTCAGGACAAAACTAAGTAATCTCATTCCAAGACAACGACAGGAAACAATTGGAAAACGGGTATTGGGGGATAGAATAAGTAATCTCATTCCAAGACAGAGACAGAAAGCAATTGGAAAACATTTATAGGGGTATAGGGACACAGCAAGTACCTCCCTGTCCACTTTGGGAGGTAGGGAACCCCACTCAGTAAATAAGCTTACACATGCCAAACTGTTCCCAATAATAAATATAAATTGATAAAAGTCATATGCTAAGCTGCTAGAAGCTGCGGACTGAAAAACACAAAGATAATTATAACTGCTTCAGATAAAAATAAATAGATAAATAAATAAATAAATAAATAAACACAGAGCATTCCAAGCACAAACCCATTCATCAGGTAACAACAAAAGAGTAATCTGAAGGAGGGTTTTGAGCATGAAGCATTCTGGATTAAATATTTTATTCTTATTTAAAGCTGTTACATTCGATACTATTCAAGACTGATACAGTGTAAAAAAGTATTTTAAAAATTAATATATTCATTCATTCATTCTTTCTTTCATAATGAATATCATATTAACAATAATAATAATAATAATAATAATAATAATAATAATAATAATAATAATAATAATAATAATAATAATAATAATAATAATAATAATAATAATAATAATAATAATAATAATGGATCGTTGAAAAGTAACAAATAAAAGAAAAGTAAGAAAAAGAGAGTAGTTCGAACAGGACAGAAGTAGATCCGCGAGTGAATTTTCCCAGGTGTCTAGTCTGAAGACACCCATGTCCTTCTTACTCAAATGCTTGTAAGAGAGATGATCAACTAGGAAACAAAGATCATCTTTCACAAAGAGATAGACATATCCAACTGTTTTCCTCTCAGCAAGATTCAGAGCAAAAGCATGGAGCCATAAAGTAAGGCCAGGACAAATGATAGACTCATCGGTGCGGGGGGTCAACTTTCCCCCATCAAAAGGCCAATTTCATGCACCACTACCAAGATAAAGGCAGACGATTAACAATCCCCTGAACAGTTGGATTGAAAGTTAACCAGTTACCTCCTCTTAGATCAAAGGCGCCAAAGGAAGAGGAATATAAAGGTGACCAGTTCCAAGGATTTTGGCAATGAAATGATTTGAACCTGTGGGATTTCGACTCTCTTATCCTTACCGAAGGGATATTCAAAGGAAAGAATACACTTTGATGTGATCTCAAGCGAACACAGATGTCTGATCCACCTGGCTGTTCTCAACTGACATAGAACAAATTAGTCCTTCAGAGCCACGAAACTGGAGATTTTCCCCATTCAGAGCCACGAAACTGGAGATTTTCCCTGTTCAGAGCCACGAAACTGAAGATTTTCTCTGTTCAGAGCCACGAAACTGGAACAGGAAGGTGAGGGCGAGGGCCAGCAAAAATTTCTCGATTGCATCTGGGATTAAAACTTGAGCAATTCTATATTGCAATATCCGTTAAACATGCTGAAAGCGCTTTATACAGGTTCAATAGCCAACAGCAACATGCATGAAGAGACATGTTGCCCGTTAGCCGAAATCAAATTTTCTTTTCTAACAGAGACAACGCTATAAACTTTCAGATATTGATTTTATCCCCGACTAAGGTGAGAGAATGTGAGTAAAGAGCTTTTTCCAGCTCACCTACACACCACTCAGAGCAGGACGAACCCAGGACCTTCTAGTCCGCAGATGAGAGTTAAACCACTAGACCACATAGCCGCACCATTCAATTAATATCAGTCCCTTTGCTTGAGAACTCTAATATCTAGCTATTGGGATATATCCCCCCACCCCTTCCCACCCTTTGAATCGATATTAAGGTTGTCATTCAGAGCCATTGGGCCAATCAAAACATCGACTCTCTCCTATTCTATCATCCCTCATGCAATCATTCAGAAAACTAATGTGGCAATTTCCACTCTAAATAAATCATTCTCTTATCATAATTTACACATCATAAGTAAATGAGGTAGCTGTCAATAAGAAGAGAATAAATCTATACGTGTATGTAAAATAATGGGTTTTGTTGTGGGTTTTTTAATCAAACATCCAAAAAATAATTCTTACATTATCACAATTGCTTAAAATATTGAAGAGCAAAATAATAATAATAAATTGCATAGTAAACCTGTGATAAAAAAACAACTTATAAAAGATAAAGTGTAAATTGATTGAAGAAGAGTTCTTTATTTCCCTTTTATAATATACCATAAAACATGATAGCTGTGTCTTTTGTTTTTGTTTTTAAGGGTTTTACGGCGCTTGCAATACATTTAGGTCATATCAGTACCAGTAAAAAGGAAGAAAATGAGATAGAAGTTCTAGAATTACAACTAGAGCACCCAAGAAAAGGTAAGACAAAGGGGGAGTTGGTTTAAATAGGGAACAGATGTAGATTCCAAGAGCACGCTATCAGTGTAAGTTTAAGATCACCTAAATGCCTCATCCTGACACAAGCACAGGTCCCCACTAAGAGGAACACACTCAAATGTTTATGAATATATATAAAACAAAAATTAATACATTGCATAACATGACAGAGAGATGATTTACAAGGAGAAAAATATTATCTCCTAAAACTAACTATAAACTTGTCAGGAACCCCACCCAGACTTCATAGCTGTGATCGAATCTTTAAAAGTTAATCTACAGTAGAACAGAATTAATTAAATAATTCTAACAAATTAAAAATTTACATTCATGACATAAATCAAAATGTAGTAAAAGAATGAAATAATATTAAAATATCATTTTTAAAATATTGAAAAAGAAACTTTTTAAAAAAAAAAAATAAATAAATAAAGTTTCTTTAATGTTCATGACAATCGTCAAATCGTTAAGAAATATCTCCTTTATGAAATGTCAAATAATGATGATTTAACTCTCTCCATACCAGCCATTTTCAGAATTTTCCCCACAATTTAACAAAAATAGATTGTTTTTATCACTCATAGACAATAGCAGTTAATTTCTTGCTATAAATAATTTCTTTAGCAAAACATGCTCTACAACACACTATTCATTTTCTTTAAAATTTATGATGTACACGAGAAATTTGAATAAAAAAAATGTTGGTTGTATCGTAACGAATGTGACGATTTTCCTATAGTTGGGAAGGAGAGGGTTAAAAATTGAAATTGATATTTTTGAACGGAAATATAACGAGTTACTGATAAATTGGTGCAAAATATGGAAACATAAAGAAAAGCATTTAATGCAGCAATTTCATCACTCACTTTTGGCAGTAAAAATATCTTTTAAAAAATATAATACAAAATTTAAATATGACAACATACAAAAATGTAAACCATCATATCAAAACAGTATTATGTCAAGGTTGAAGTAGTGATTTTAAGCTGCTAAAAGCTGTTGACTGTAAAAATGTAATCAACAAAAATGAATATATAACATCAAAAACAAACCAAAAAAAGTACCAAACACAGAACGTTTTGTGCTCAAAACCCTTCTTCAGCCAACAACACCAAAAAAAACAAAACAATTAAGATATAAATACATTAGACTTAAAAACAGACAGATGGCAGAGAGAGAGACAAAAAAATAAAGATACCAAAAAGTGCTTTTATAGTGAAAGTGATGAAAAATAGAAACTATGCCCATTATCGTTTTTAGACAGTCAATTGGGTGATTAGTTCTCATAAAATACATCTGTCAGACTGTAAACATTTGAGATTAAACATAGTTTTGTGTGTTGGTACATTTTATCTGGCATACCTATGTGAGTATTTTACCTAAATGCATAAACTTGAGCATTTAAATAGACCAATATCTACTAAAATGCTCAAAGTGCTTCACAAGAGTTCCCTAGCCAACAGCAACATTTACTTAACATGTAGGTCAAGAAATGTCACCTGTTAGGCGATATCATAATTTTTTTCCAACAGAGACAATGCTGTTAACACTACATCTGAGTTCAGAGAAAGAATGTGAGTAAAGAGCAAGGACTCAACATTGCACTGCTCAGAGCAGGACTCGAACCCTTGACCTTCCAATCCGAAGGCGAGTGTCATATGAATAGACCACATAGCAGCATAGTACCAATATATATAATATATCGATATGTACTCAATTTCAAAACTTGTAATTTTAAAATTAGTATTTTGATTGCTTAAGAATATAAATGAAAAGAAAAAAATAAATGAGAAAAAATAAAACCCTCCAGCAAGTCATCCCGACGTGGGCAAGAGGTTGAAAGATAATAACTTTTGAAGAGCTGGAATGAGGCATCTCATAATTTAGAAGCTTGTCCCTTGAGAAGGCCGCGAATATGTTTGTAGTAGGCAGGGTGAACCTATGGAATGAAAATAAAATTAAAGGTAAAAATAAAAATTAAGCTTTATTTGTCTGAAGGTCCAGTTGAAGAGGTGGGGAGGGGGGGGGGGGTCCTGATAGCTCAGTTGGTAGAGCACTCGCTTCACAATCAAAGGAACCAAGATATCGATCCTGGATGCAGTTGAGTTTTCATTTTTTTTCTGGCCCTCCTGTCCATCCAGCGGTGATTGGGTAGCTGGGTCTGTTAGATCCAGCAGAAATTACTTTTTAATAGACTATCTAAAGGGTAGCAAGCAATTGCTATAGTCTGTTTCATGCTATAGAAACTGGGATAAACTCCGGCTCCATGGGATTAATGGCTCTGAAGGACTACTTTTTATTGTTCTTCACTTCAGCATGAAACTAACTTTTCTCATTTGGCCAGACTACCCTGGAGCCGATTCTGGAAAAATTCCAGTCTCTCTTTGAAAAAAAATTACCCTGGCGACTTTTAATCGAACCTCAGACCTCCTGATTACTAGTAATCAAGAGGTCAGAGGTCGATCCTCACTTGAGGGCAGGCTGACTTTTTGGAAAGATTTTTCTTTTTGTATTTTTATTTCCGCTTTGTCTGGCACAATAAAAAAGAAGAAGATGGCGCTGGCTGGGTCATGTGGCCAGAATGGAATAAAGAGTCACTTCCCAAGACAGCCCTATACTGGACAGCAGATGAAAAGAGAAAGCAGGGGACACCCAAAGAAACCTGACGAAGGACCATGGAAAAAAATTAAGAAATATAGGAAGTAGGCCTGTCCTGGAATACAGCCCACCACAAAAGCAGCCGACTGCAAAACATGGAGACGTCTGGTGGATGCCGTATGTGCCCCAGGGTCCCGAAGAGGATTAGTTTGTCTAGCGCTGTTTTATACACACTTTTTCAGATCTTTATCATATACCAGTGCCTACTTTGTCCCTGAATTCATCATCATCATTGCCTTTTTCACCCTGAGTCAGGGTATAGGCCACAGACAAACAGTTTCCATCCTTCGTCCCTAAATTGTCACTGGAATATTTTTAAAATTTAATCATCCAACTGCCAAGTTTCAATTTATTATACACTACTCACATCTGTTTTGTTCATGGGTTCATCCAATGCTGATTGGTACATCCTTTCATAGACGTTCCCGTCAGAACAACCGAGAACTGAATCCAAGCAGTAATCATGGATGTCAAAGGCATCAACCAAGGCAATGGCATCAGGTCTGAAGTTTAATAAGAAAATTTTTTTAAAATAAATAAATAAACACAAATAGAATTGTTGGACTATATAATCTTCACGGGAGTCCCAATAGCTCAGTTGGTAGAGCACTCGCATCACACACAAAGGGACCAAGATCGATCCCGGATGCAGTCGTGATTTTTTCTGACCCCCCCTCCTGTCCACCCAGCAGTGAATGGGTAGCTGAGTCTGTCAGATTTGGGGGAATGTACTTAGCAATAGACTAGAATCCTATCCAAAGGATAGTAAGCAATAGCTATTGTCTGTTTCACGCTATAGAAATCGGGATCAACTCCAGCTCAATGAGCCAATGGCTCTGAAGGATTATGACATAATATTAACAATTTCCCATTATAGAGGCCATGTGGACTTGGAATCTTCTGCATTGCATGACAAAGGAGAGAATGCCACCGATTAAACTTGTGTGATTAACTCACTCAACCCTAACTGTGGCTATGTGGCTTGTGGTATGACATTCGCTTTCGGATCAGAAGGTCCTGGGTTCGAGCCTGGCTCAGAGCATAGTTGAGTCCTTGGAAAAGACTCTTTACTCACATTCTCTCACCGTACTCAGGTGTAAAATGAGTACCTAGCCATTAACAGCGTTGCCTCTGTCCGAAAAAAAATTATAATATCGCCTAATAGGTGTCATGTCACGTTCTACATGTTAAGTGTTGTTGTTGTTGGCTAGGGACCCCTTGTAAAGTACTTTGAGCACGTTTAGTGGATATTGCGCTATATAAAAGCTCAAGTTTTTTTTGTTTTTTTTTTACGTATGAGCTGTCTACTCTCACAAGAGAATGACCTAAATAAAATATATATATACTCAGTTAAATTTGCCTGTACATGGTCTGACTCAACTACAAATCATATAGAAATTAAAAAGAGGCACTGGAAATATGCATATAATTTGTAACTCAGAGAACTTTTTTAAAAAAAGGAAAAATGATGGGGTAACAGTAATACCATGATTGTAGGTGTTAGGGCTGAGTGAGTTAATGAGATGAGGAGTAGGTTGGCAAATGTTAGAGTCAATGACATAATCAGTCGGATGGTGAAAAGGTTTGAACTGAGATATTGCCAAGTTCAGTTTAGAAACTCAATTTTTATCCAAAATGAGTTCTTGTCATAAATGATTAAATCAACCCTTTTTGTACATCTTCGGGAAATATCAACGCTTAATTTCACTTCTAAATATTTTTTACAGCTAGTCAAGTTTTAAAAAGTATGAAATTTGAGAAAAGTTGCTGGATAACATTCCCATACATCTGGCCATAACTTCATAAAAAAATCACCCGATTTATTTCAAATAACGATTAAAATGCTCTGGTGAGCATATTCTTTCATAAAATACCCAAAACAAAATACAAATCCATGCACTGACACAAATATGAGCAAATATTTGTGAAATCCAAAATAAAAACAGACAGCAGTCCTTACCTTATGATCCCGAGTAGATCCATCTCCGCATCTCTTATCAATTGTAGCTGAGATGGACTGATGGTCTCGGTCTGAAGCAATAGAATGAAGATGACGTTAATAATGATAATAATAATAATAATAATAATAAGAATAATAATAATAATAATAATAATAATAATAATAATAATATTAATAATAATAATGATGATGATGAGATGATGATAATATAATATAATAATATAATAATAATGAATATATAATGATAATAATAATAATATAAATAATTAATAATAATAATGATAATAATAATATAATAATAATAATATAATAATAATAATAATAATAATAATAATAAATAATAATAATAATAATAATAATAATAATAATAATAATAATAATAATAATAATAATAATAATAATAATAATAATAATAATAATAATAATAATAATTAATAATATATTAATTATTATAATATATTAATTATTATTATTATTATTATTATTTATTATTATTATTATTATTATTATTACTATTATTATTATTATCATTAAAATGATTATTTTATTCACCTCAAGGAAATGACCAGAGTTTGTCTCAAGCCAGTGTAAGGCAAAAAGCAGACAACACCGCTTCAGGACTCTGTAAAGCTCGGGGGAGGCTGTCTGTTCCAAAGTCATCATCGAATCTCTACAGCATTGGAATATGTATTGGACTCCATGCATCTGTGAAATGATGTGGGGGGGGGTGGAATCAGTTAAATTTATATACAAAAATACAATACATTTTGAGGCAGTTAGTGTGTCACTGACTCAGCAGCAAGGCCTTTTTTGAAAATATCAAATTAAGAAATTAAGGAGCAGGCACCGGCGTAAGATAAAGACCTGAGCAAGTGTGTATGAAAGGTGCCAGACAGGTCTGACACCTTTCATACACACTTGTTCAGTTCTTTGTCTTAGTAAAGTTTCTGAATAGGAAGATAAAGGGTTCAAATCCTGTCAGTGTTAAGAAGGTAGATAGCTCAAGGCACTTAAAACTGATAAATGTTATTTTCTTGTCATCAAAATCTTGTTAAAATATTATTTGTTACTCCCCCTCCTATCATAGATGAAGAATAAATTCAAGCAGTGACATATTAAAGAAAATATGACATTTAGGTATAGAGTGGAGTAAACTGAAAGAAAAAAAAAGCAGCTGAAGTAAAATGATCGAAATACAATCCAACAACTTAAGTAGCCTTGTCAAAAGAGTAAAGTCAGTACAAAAGGAATAGAGGGTGATGGAAAAGGAGAGGAATAGAGGAAGATGAAGAGGACTGAGGACGTGGAAGAAGTGGGGGATGAGAAGGAAGATGCAAAGAAAGAGGAACGGCAGGAGAAGGAAAAGGGGGGAATAGGTGGAGGAGGAGGAGTGGGAAGAGGAGGAGGCAAAAAAGAGAAGGAAAAGGAGTAGCTAGTAGAGGAAAAGAACAAAAGACAAAGACAAAGAGGATTGAGAAGAAGGAATAGGCAGAGAAAGAGGAACATTAGGAGGAGGCAAAGAAGATGGAAGTTGAGGAGGAAGTAGTGCATGAAGAGGTGTTAAAGGAGGAAAGCAGAAAAAGAGGAGAAGGAAGTTAGAATAGGAAAAGAAGAAAAGACAAAGATGAAGAAGATTGAGGAAAAGGACGAGGAGAAGGAAGAAGCAGATAAAAAGGAAAAGTAGGAAGAAAGTGAAAGGAGGAGGAGGAGGACGACGACAAAGAAAAAGAGGAAAAGGAAGAGATGGAGTTAGAGGGAAAAAAGAAGGAAAACAATAATAACCACAATACAATGACTATGATAAAAAAGGAAAGAAGTACAGAAAGAAACAAGGGAGAAAGAGATGAATAAAAAAAAAAAAATCACAAATATTTCACCAAAAAATCATGATAAAATTTCTTCCTATCCTATCCCTACCTTGGCTGCCACTGTGAGAGCCACCATATTCTTGTTCCAGGCATCACCCTGGTCCATGCCAGACTCGAAATCAGCTTGTATTAATTTGGCCGTTCTAACTAACACCCTGAGAAGAATTTTTAAAATCATATTTATAATAATAATAATAATAATAATAATAATAATAATAATAATAATAATAATAATAATAATAATAATAATAATAAAAAAAAAGTAATAATAATAATAATAAAATAAGAAAAAATAAGAAGAAGAAGAAGGGGAAGAAAGAAGAAGAAGAAGAAGAAGAAGAAGAAAAGAAGAAAGAAGAAGAAGAGAGAAGAAAAAAGAAGAAGAAGAAGAAGAAGAAGAAGAAGAAGAAAGAAGAAGAAGAGAAGAAAAAAGAAGAAGAAGAAGAAGAAGAAGAAGAAAGAAGAAAGAAGAAGAAGAAGAAGAAGAAGAAGAAGAAGATATACTTTATTCATCCAAAAAATGGAAATTCGTTTACAGACGTGGCATGCATAAAAATGTATAAATATAAAGTTAAGAATTTATGGTGACAATGTATATTGGGTGCATTCCTTATTACTTTTCATTCTTTGCAACACATCACTGCACTGTGAACTTTTCATCAAAATAGGTTTACTTTATAAAAGTATGTATATAATAACATAATTTTGAAAAGTGATTTCTCAAATATAATTAGTGTTATTAACCAAACGATAGATTTTCTCAGTTGATAAGAGAGACGCATGCGCAAGCTATGTTAACATTCTCTCTGTAAGGGCATGTATAATACATCAATTTGACCTCAAGGGTTTTGGATAATGCTTTAAAGTCTGAATAACAGGTGCCGCACCATCCCAAAACAGCTCCCACACATCTAATATTTTGTCAAGTTGTTTAACCCTCTCCTTACCAGCTATAGGAAAATCGTCACATTTGGTACGATGCAACCAACATTTTTCTCATTTATATTTCTTTTGTATATCACAAAGTTTGAAGAATATTTTTGTTATAGTTATAAGAACTATACTAAAATTATGTTTAGCATGTTCTTATTCCCTTTGAGTTAGAGTTCTAGAATTCTATTTCACATTGTGCAATAACGAAGTTTTTAGGAAAATCTGGAAAATGGTCGGTAAGGAGGGAGTTAAAGAAACAAACCTTTGTGACATTCTCTGATAGATTTCCACCAATAAGTCCAGGTTCAAACACTCCTGTGGGGACGAGAAGGTGAACACATCGTTCCTACTCACACCCAGGTAAGCACTGCTCCCTTCAAGGGGCTCTCCTGACAGGGACTTGGCAACTTGTTTTAACAGGTATCTGGAGAATAAATTGACAATTAGTTATTCATTTTCGTCTCCTTTTATTGTCATCATCATCATCATCATCATCATCATCATCATCATCATCATCATTATCCATCATCATTATCATTATTATTGTTTACTAGTATTATTATTATTATTATTATTATTATTATTATTTATTATTATTATTATTATTATTATTATTATTATTATTATTTTTATTACTATTATTATTTTTATCATTTTATTATTTTAATATATTATTATTATTATTATTATTATTATTATTATTATTATTATTATTATTATTATTATTATTATTATTATTATTATCATCATCATCGTTGTCGTCATCGTCGTTGTTGTCATCATCATCATCATCATCATCATCATCATTATTATATCATTATCTCATTATTATTATTATCATTATCATTATTATTATTATTATTATTATTATTATTATTATCATTATTATTATTATTATTATTATTATTATTATCATCATCATTATTATTATTATTAAAGGTAAAGAATACAGTTGCTTGAAACCAACAAACTAATCCTCAACTTGCAATGCCCTGAGTAATGTTCAGTTATTGAACAAGCGAAAAAAAAAACAACTCGAATATAACAGCCTAACAACATTGTAAAACGACAGAATGCGAAATAAGAAGCGTTTTGGGCTTAAACAAATCTATCTTCAGCCAACAACTAAAAAAAAAAAGTATTGGTATGTACTTCAATACACAAATTGAGAAGGTGGCTGGATACATAATTTCCAATGATATATATATATATATATAATATATATATAATATATATATATATATATATATATATATATATATATATATATATATATATATATATATATATATATATATATATATATATTTTGTGTGTGTGTGTGTGTGTGTGTGTGTGTGTTTAAGTTCTTGCATACAAGTTTACAAAATTTGATGATAATATGAGAAAGAAAATCAAACAATAGCAGGTGGGCCCCACCTAGATGGGAGTAATGTAGGACCACCCTAGAGTTACCATCAAGCACACCAAAAATACGAGTAAGAGGCATTGGCTAACTTCCACACAAACAAAAAAGGAAAAACAATGGAATAGAACGAACTGAGGGAAATCGGCCTTACTCTTACTTCTACCCTTCTATTTCACTTTAATTTACTTTTCTTTTAATAAATTAATTTTGTATTGCAACAATTTTTTACGAATATATATAAATATCCAGATGAATGAATTCACCATATAAATTCAACACAGTTTTGTTTGAAAATATCGAATAATAATAATATAGAAATTAAATCAAATTGAAGTTGGTGGGCTCAAGTGATCAACGCTAAAGCAATGCCATAAAGTGATCACGTGACGCAGCGCTTCCTCCAAGTGGCTCCTGTCAGCATTAAAGTAGACAGAATAATTTACTTTTCTTTTAATAAATCAATTTTGTATTGCAACGAATCCTTGTTGACGAAAAGTAAGCCATATCAAGGCCAGATAATTTGCAATCAACTCATTGGCCCCTATTCAATCAAATACCACACTCAACATTACTTGACTTCATTACAACACACCCCGTTTGGTGTCCGGGGTCCCTCAACTGAGAGGGTCAAGAATAGCCCAACGCCAAGCCAGCGTGTCGTAAAAGGCGACTATTGGTGTGTGATTTCTCCATCTTTGAGTCACCTGGTCCTCCAGGTTGGGGGTTGGCAAAGGGTTAACACCCCTTTCCGTTAAACTCAAACCGTTACAGAAACGCAGACAGACAAACCAAATCCTTTTTTTAGCTTGGGCGACCGAAGAGTTTCTGGAATGACAGAATTTATGAAGGACAACAGACAAAGCCGAATGGACTCTGCTGACCCGATGACGTCTTCGCCAAACAAGCAGCTTCGAATTGCATCGTGAAACGTTCGCACCATGTATGAAGCAGGAAAAAGCTCTCAAGTTGTGACTGAAATGAGAAGATACAGGCTGCATATACTTGGAGTAAGCGAAACCCACTGGATACAATCCGGACAGAAACACCTCAAGTCTGGGGAGAAGATTTTATATTCAGGGAGAGAGGACGGGATTCATACACAGGGAGTAGGAATAATTCTAAGCAAGTATGCCCAGAAGTCACTGAGAGGATGGGAACAACACAGAGAAATGATCATCATGGCGTCCTTTACAACACGGAGTAAGAAGATCAGCATGAACATTGTACAGATCTATGCCCCAACAAATGATGCAACAGATGAGGACAAAGATACATTTTATAGTCTGCTACAACAAGTCATTGACAAGTTGCCAAGGAAAGACATCAACATATTGATGGGAGATGCTAATGCAAAAGTGGGACAGGATAACGTAGGTTATGAAGGTATCATGGGATGTCATGGCATAGGAGAAATGAACGATAATGGAGAGAGATTTGCAAATTTCTGTGCATTCAACAGTTTGGTGATTGGAGGATCCACAAAGCAACTTGGGTCTCACCAGATGATGTGACAGAGAATCAGATTGATCATTTTTGTATCTCTCGAAGATTCAGACGTTCATTGGAAGATGTGACAGTACGGAGAGGGGCAGATGTTGGATCAGACCACCACCTGCTATTGGCAAAGCTTAAGCTCCGACTCAGAAAACATGGGACCAGATCACATACAAGAAGAAAATTCGAGGTGAATGCACTTGATGGGGAAAAAAATGAGGAATTCAAACTACAATTGAGTAATAGATTCCAACCTCTTACTGAGCTCGAGGAGGACATAGATGTAGAGCCACATTGGGCAAAGATCAAGGAAGTCTACATAACAACTTGCCACGAGGTATTGGGGGTAAAGAAATCGGAACATAAAGAATGGATAAGTCCAACAACTTTGGACCTTATTGAAAAGAGGAGAACAAGGAAGGAACAAGTGAATGCAAGCCGAACAAGGGCTTCAAGACTGGATGCACAAGAGCAGTATCGAGCCATAGCTAAGGAAGTCAAAAGATCTGTGATGAAAGACAAGGAAGCATTCATGAACAGACTTGCAGAGAAAGCAGAAGCAGCAGCGACAGGAGGACACATGAGGATCCTTTATCAAACTACCAAGACACTTGCTGGAAAATATGGGAAACCAGAAATACCAGTCAAAGACAAAGATGGGAAAACTATTTTTGGAAAAGAGGCTCAATCTGAACGAAGGAGGGAACATTTCAACTGCCTTCTGAACAGACCACCACCAGACAACCAGCCAGAAATTTTGCCTGCAAGGAATGAGCTACCAATTAGCTGTGATCCACCATCGATAGCAGAGATTGTGGGTGCCATTAACAAGATGAAAAGGGGAAAGCTGCTGGACCAGACCAGATTCCACCGGAGGCTCTAAAAGTTGATGCGGAAAGAAATGCTGAGGCCCTGCACCCACTATTTGAGAGAATCTGGAATGACGGGATATTCCCAAAGGATTGGAAGGAAGGACATCTTATCAAGCTTCCAAAGATAGGGGACCTCAGTAATTGTAATAATTATCGAGGCATCACTCTTCTTTCTATCCCAGGAAAGGTTTTCAACCGTATTATTTTAGAGAGAATTAAGAATGCAACAGATGCTAAACTGCGGGACGAACAGGCAGGTTTTCGGAAAAACCGTTCAACCACCGACCAGATTGCCTCTCTGCGAGTCATAGTGGAACAGTCTATAGAATGGAACTCTCCTCTTATTGTCAACTTTCTGGATTACGAGAAGGCTTTCGACAGTATTGACAGAGCAACATTGTGGAAATTCTGGTACATTATGGACTCCCTGAAAAGATAGTAAACCTCATTAAGGAAATGTATGAAGGATCAAGTTGCAGGGTTGTACATGAAGATCAGCTTACTGACAGCTTTGAAATTAAGACTGGTGTCAAGCAGGGATGCTTGCTCTCACCATTCCTGTTCATCCTTGCCATTGATTGGCTAATGAAGGAAATCTCCAAAGGGAGAAGAAATGGGATACAGTGGACCCCCTGGACACAGTTGGATGATCTGGATTTTGCAGATGATCTGGCTCTTTTGTCCCACACCCAGGACCAGATGCAAGCAAAAACCACAATTATAAACAGCCTCTCGGAATCAATTGGTCTAAGAATTCACCCTGCAAAGTCAAAGGTCTTGAGGATAGGTACGCATCAAAGGGAGCAGATCAAAGTAAAAGATCAGGAACTCGAAGATATAGACACTTTCTGCTATCTCGGAAGTATAATTGACAAGGATGGAGGCACGGAAGCAGAGGTGAAAGCACGAATAAGAAAGGCACAGGCTGCATTCACATCTTTGAACAGAGTTTGGAGATCTCCCTTCGACTAAAGCTAAGACTTTTCAACTCAAACGTGAAGTCTGTCCTACTGTATGGATATGAAACTTGGAACGCATCACAGGCATGTATAAGGAGGGTACAGATTTTCGTAAACAGGTGCATGCGTAAGCTACTCAGAATAAAATGGATGGATAGAATAAAAAATGAAGAAGTATGGAAAAGAACACAGCAGAAACCAGTGGGAGAGGAAATAGGAAGAAGACGATGGAGGTGGATTGGACACACGCTTAGAAAGAATGACTCAACTATAACAAAGAAAGTATTGGACTGGAACCCTCAGGGCAGAAGATCAAGGGGAATGCCACGAGGAACATGGAGAAGAATTAAAGAAGCTGATATACAGAGAAGTGGTAAGAACTGGAATGAGATTAAAAAGTTAGCCCAGGATAGAGAAGGATGCAAACTGTTTGTCTGTGGCCTATACCCTGACCCAGAGTGAAAAAGGCAATGATGATGATGATGATTACAACACAAGACTTTGTACCATACCGATCAGTCGTCATCAATACAAGTTTATGACAATAAAATCATAATATCTATATAATAATGGTCATAAAAACAAGGTCACATCATCCCAGGCATTATTACTACAACACAAAGCAATGAAAATAAATTTATATCACATTTGACTGACCTGGCAGTTTGCTGGTACAAAACTGTGTTATCTCCCTCTACTGTGTTCAAGGTTAACACACCAAGGCTAACCTTGCATATTCCAGCCAGCATCATGAAGCCGTGACCACCCATCGCACGACGCATTATCTCTATATGGTGAGAAGCAATCTCTGCACACACTGCTTTGGCCACAGATGACTGGCTATGCATCTGAAGTGCGTGAAAGTGAAATAATAAGAATAATAATAAATCACATTTATATAGAGCTTTACCCCATTTTCACAGGCTCTAAGCGCTTTACAGCGATATAAAACAAAACATATTATGGTAAGAGACATGTTGATAGAAAAGTGATATGAATTCAATTTAACAAGAACAAATAAATAAATAAAATATAATAAAGATAAAACATATTTTTTTAAAAAGAGGAGAAAGAAAATAAGTGTTTTCTTTTGAGCCTAATCAACGTGAAATTATCCCAGTTATGCCGTATGAATTGTGGACAGTAATGATTGCTTTTTACCCTTGGATAAGATGTTGGTCTATAATAATAATGATAATAATGATGATAATAATGATAATAATAATGATAATAATAATAATAATAATAATAAATAATAATAATAATAATAATAATAATAATAATAATAATAATAATAATAAATAATAATAATAATAATGATGATGATAATGATAATAATAATAATAACAATAATAATAAAATAATAATAATAATAATAATAATAATAATAATAATGATGATGATGATGATGAATGATGATGATGATGATATGATGATGATGAGATGATGATGATGATGATGATGATGATGATGATGATGATGATGATATGAATGATAATAATAATAATAATAATAATAATAATAATAATAATAATAGACTCTTCTAGAGTGCACGTATCTTCATCATGGCTCTGGGCGCTGTAAATTACATCAACACAAAACAATATAGAAAGTTTTGACATAAAAAAAATGTTTCAAGTCCTTAGAGTCATTCGACCCGATGGAGCCAGAATTATCCAGTTTCTATATGTGAAATGAACAATAACAATGCTTGCTATCATTGGATAGAAAAAAAATTGCCATATCACCTAACAGGCGTCATGTTTCGTTCTAGTCAATAATGATGATAATAATGATAATAATAATGATAATAATAATAATAATAATAATAATAATAATAATAATAATAATAATAATAATATAATAATAATAATGATATGAAATGATAAATAATAATAATAACATAACAATAATAATAATAATAATAATATAAATAAAATAATAATAATAATAATAATAATAATAATAATAATAACTCTTCTAGAGTGCACGGTATCTTCATCATGGCTCTTGGCGCTGTAAATTACATCAACACAAAACAATATAGAAAGTTTTTTACATAAAAAGAAATGTTTTCAAGGTCCTTTAGAGTCATTCGACCCGATGGAGCCAGAATTTATCCCAGTTTCTATTATGTGAAATGAACAATAACAATTGCTTGCTATCCTTTGGATAGAAAAAAAATTGCCATATCACCTAACAGGCGTCATGTTTCGTTCTAGTCAATAATGATGATAATAATGATAATGATAATAATAATGATAATAATAATAATAATAATAATAATAATAATAATAATAATAATAATAATAATAATAATAATAATTAATAATAATAATGATGATGATAATGATAATAATAATAATAATAACAATAATAATAATAATAATAATAATAATAATAATAATAATAATAATAATAATGATGATGATGATGATGATGATGATGATGATGATGATGATGATGATGATGATGATGATGATGAATGATGATGATGATGATGATGATGATGATGATGATGATGATGATGATGATGATGATGATGATGATAATAATAATAATAATAATAATAATAATAATAATAATAATAATAATAATAATAGACTCTTCTAGAGTGCACGGTATCTACATCATGGCTCTTGGCGCTGTAAATTACATCAACACAAAACAATATAGAAAGTTTTTGACATAAAAAGAAATGTTTTCAATGTCCTTTAGAGTCATTCGACCCGATGGAGCCAGAATTTTTCCCAGTTTCTATTATGTGAAATGAACAATAACAATTGCTTGCTATCCTTTGGATAGAAAAAAAAATTGCCATATCACCTAACAGGCGTCATGTTTCGTTCTAGTCCAGATCTAACAGACCCAGCTACCCAATCACACCTGGGTGGACACGGGGGTCATAAAAAAATCTCGACTGCACCCGGTATCGATCTCGGTCCCTTTGCATGTGAAGCGAGTGCTGTACCAACTGAGCTCATGAGCCCCAAGATTGAAGATGGTCCATTGAATTTGAGAGGAGCATTCTACCTAGGAGCTAAAGGCACCCTCTCTCTCTCCCCCCCCCCCCCCCCCCCCCCCCCCCCCATTCAAATAAAATACGAATTAATCCTTTTTTATTCTTATACAGTGGAACCCTCTTTAAAGTCAACCAATCTGTCTGCTCCGTCTAGCAGGATTGGCTTTAACAGGATTCCACTGTAATATACAAACTACAAGCATTTTCCATTGTCACTTTTACTTTCCTCTCCTTACCTATTGATCAACTTGGCATAAAGTCAACACTCTTAAAGTCAACTTTTGCTTAAAGTCAACATCTCTTTTTCAGTTCTTCGCCTAAGTGTGTTCCTTTAAAATTGGATACAGTCAACCCTGCTTAAAGTCAACCAATCTTTCTAGTCCATCCAACGGGGTTGGCTTTATCAGGATTCCACTGTAATATACAAACTACAAGCATTTTCCACTGTCACTCTCACTTTTGTTATGCCTTGGCACTGGTTGCTAGGACATAACCCGAACGAGTCCGGACTGACCGAACCCTCCTCAGGTTGCTAGTTTTTCTGAACTCCGCAACAACCCAATCAGGGGGTTAGAACCATCGCTATATAAAGGGGTGCACGAGGAGACAGGGGAGTTTCTTGAGATTTCTCGACTGGACACGATACCACATACAGCTGTTGTGTTTTATATAATTTTATTATCTATATGTGCCGTGGTGTTCCTTATTCATGGATGTATCATGTCCGCTCAAGAAAACTCAAGAAACTCCCCTGTCTCCTCGTGCATCGCTTTATATAGCGATAGTTCGAATCCCCTGATTGAGTGATTGAGGAGTCCAGAAAAAACTAGTATTCGTTCAGTTTATGTCCTAGCAACCAGTGTCAAGGCATAACATTTTCCTCCCCTTACCGACTGACCAATTGATACTTACTTCGGCTAAAACAGCCTTGTTGCCTTTCATCAGCTCTGGGTAATCTTTGTTATAGATATCCTTGAGAACGTTGGATGTGAAGAACAGGCAAAACCCGGCACCAAGGCCTGGCAAAAGCTTGTACTGCTGAGCTTGGTAGTCCAGGATTTGAACTTCATCCCCGCTGGTTGAATGAAAAAATATCAAATATATGTGACCCATCATCTCGATGAGGTATTATGTCAAGGTGACTTAGGTGTTAAAAAAAAAACGAATTTACAGGGAAGAACAAGAGACTTGGGTTAAATTGATTTGCTTTATTGAGGGTGATAGATAAACAGTGGAATCGAGATAAAGCCAACACTAAGTAGTCCTTCAGAGCCACCAGGCCCATTTAGCAGGAGTTTATCCCAGTTTCTATAGCATGAAATGGACACTAACAATTGCTTGCCATCCTTTGGAAAGGACGCTAGTCTATCGCACAAAGTACTTTCCACCAGATCTACCAGACCCAGCTACCCATTTACTGCTGGGTTGCCAGGAGGGGGGGGGGGGGGGGGGGGAGGGTCCGAAAAAATCTCGACTGCACCCGGGATCGATCTTGGTGAAGCGAGTGCTCTACCAACTGAGCTATCGGGAGCCCCATAAAGCCAACACTCCCAGACCAGAAAGATTGGTTGACTTAAAGCATGGTTGACTTTATCCATTATCAATGGCTTTAAATTTGGATACAACAAGAGAAGTTGAATTTAAGCAGAAGTTGACTTCATGAGTGTTGACTTAATGCGGATTCCACTGTATTTTATGAAAGTGACAAAAACTAAAATCTCAAATTTCTGGTCATTTTGGTTACAAAATCAATTTTTGGCCATCTTGCTAACCCCGACATAATACCAGTTTGAGTCAATGGGTCTCATTTATGTTGTTTAAGGGTTTTACGGTGCATGCAACTCATATAGGCCATATCAGTGCCAGTAAAAAGGAAAAAGATGGAATAGTAAAAAGTTTGAGAATTAGAATTAAAGCACCCAAGAGAAAGTAAGAGAATGGGGAATTAGTTCAAATAGGGAAGAGATGTAGATTCCAAGAGCACACTAGCAGTGTACTTAATTTGAGATCACCTATAAGTTTCATCCAGACATAAGCACAGGATCCCACTAAGAGGAATACGCTCAAATGATTAACAAGTCATTATATTTCTAAAGCTAAGAAATTTAATACTAAATAACAGAGAGATGATTTACAAGGGAAAAAAATAACACTTCCAAAAACTAAAACTATATACATTTGACTGTTTCCCTCCCAGTCAAGGACTCGGGCCAGGGTAACAATAATAATAATAATAATAATAATAATAATAATAATAATAATAATAATAATAATAATAATAATAATAATAATAATAGTAATAATAATAATAATAATAATAATAATAATAATAATAATAATAATAATAATAAGAAAGAAGAAGAAGAAGAAGAAGAAGAAGAAGAAGAAGAAGAAGAAGAAGAGAAGAAGAAGAAGAAGGAGAAGAATAAGAATAATAATAATAATAATAATAATAATAATAATAATAACAAAACACACAAATATCATTCTTTAACAAGAATCCCACATGGACCAACCTTGGTTTTAAAGAAGACTGTCTCCGAACAGCGCTATACCGCAAAGCCATTGTGGCGCTATAGAACAGCATTCCCATTGCCCAGTTTGTGATCTCGACTCGTACGTACATCATGGTGGAGTAGTTGGACTTATTCCCTTTGAGTATTTGGAATTTACCGTCTCTGGTCACCTGTATAGATAGAACGAAGATGACGTCACTCAAGCCTTTGTTATTGTATTTTGCCATCCGCGTTTGTGAGCGATTCTCACTAAACTGTATCAACCACACTAGAAAAGTTCATGCTTACACACAGTTTTGTATGTTGGTCCGTTATACTTCCGGATGGCATTGTTATGAGCTTCTTAGCCAAGCGCATACTATCTATAGAGAAGAAAAATATTTGATTTTTTTTTTTCTTCTTTAAAAAAATTTTTTTTTGGGAAGATGACGTCACTCTGGCCGTTGTTATTGTGTATGCCATCCACGTTTATGAGTAATTCTCACTAAACTGTATTAACCAGACAATAAAAGTTCATGGTTACACAGAGTTTTGTGTGTTGGTCCGTTATACTTCCGGATGGCAATGTTGTGAGCTTCTTAACCAAGCGCAAACTATCTATACGGTTACAAATTAGACTTAATTATTACTATTCAATAAAAATTAAAGTAGTCCTTCAGAGCCATTAGGCCCATGGAACCGGAGTTTATCCCAGTTTCTATAGCTTGAAACAGATAATAGTAATTACTTGCTACACTTTGGATAGGACACCTAGTCTGTCACAAAGTACTTTCTGCCAGATCATACAGATCACTGCTAGGTGGACAGGGGAGTCAGAAAAAAATCTCGACTGCACCTGGGATCGATCTATCTCAGTCCCTTTGATTGTCAAGCGAGTGCTCTACCAACTGAGCTATCGGGACCCCTACTATTCAGTAAGGCCTGGAGAAATTTTGAATACATGTAAGCAGTTACATAATACCTTTCCATCAGGTGATTGGCAGTGGGGGGGGGGGGGGGGGGGGGGTCACGAAAGCACAGTTGGTAGAGTACTAACTTCACACGAAGGGAAAGGAAATTGATCTCTGGTAAAGTCAAAAGAAATGTTTTTACCCCCCCAACCCCCCTCCTCCCTGTCGAACCAGCAAGGATTGGGTGGCTAGGTCTGTACGATTTGGCAGAAGGTACTTTGAAATAGATTAGTGTCCTATTTACAGGGTAACAAGCAATTGCTATTGTCTGTTTCAAACTGGGATAAACTCTATGTGTCTAATGGCTCCGATGGACTACTTTTTTATTCATCTCTTTTTTTAACGGGGTGATTTTTTAAAAAATATCGTAAGATGTAGATCTACTCATTTTAAGTGCTTGTAAATTTTAGTGCATTTAAACAAAAATATCAGTATTCAAAAACTCATCATCAGCATCGCATGGATTTAAATTAAAACGTATTAAAAGTAGATGTGAGCATCTGTGTTTTTGTGGGATATTATCATATTGGTTACTTGATTTTCTTGAATTATTCCTAGTTTAGTTAAAAAACGTTCGAGCACTGATTACGGTCAAAACAATGGCATTACACATTGGAGAGTGAAAGCATAACTGGTATACTTTTTGTAAATGGGAGAAATTTAAATTCTAACGTTGTTATGCACTGGCCCGCGCAATGCACAGTATGTATTCACGGGCCTCAACAGCCCCTACCCCAAACCCCCTTTTTCTTTATTTTTCGCCGTCTTGAGAACCCCTGAATAACGACACCTCTGGATGACGACATATTTTTTCAGTCCCGGGCAATGTCCTTATCCATGGGTTGCCCTGTTTTTTTAGGTAGCTGGGTCTAATTAAAATCTAATGGAAAGCGCTTTACAATAACCCTGTTCCATCAAAGACCACCAGCTAAGCAGGATAGTTTAACTCAACGGCATCATTCATAGCTCTAAAGGAAGAAAACAAGATGAGCTCCTGAATAGAATAGACAAAAATTTTCACAATTTCTATCAATGTTATGATTCTTTTTCTTTCCTTTTCTTTATTCTTTTTTTCCATAATTATTTATGCTTATTTTATTTTATTCATGTCAAAACTACCTTTCAAAAGAATCTCTGTAAAATACTTTTAGGAACAGATTTCAATATATATATATATATAGTATATATATATATATATATATATATATATATATATATATATATATATATATATATATATATATATATATATATATATATATATAATATATATATATATATATATATATATATATATATATAGTTTGGGCAATTTGTAAAAATGTCTAATAATATACATTTATTTAATATTTAATAATAAACATAGCATGACTAACTCCTTTCGCTAAAGATGGGACATTTTAAAAATTTAATAATAAAAATTAAAAATTAAAAAATCCCTTTTTTCATCCCATAGGGGGAATTTGTCTCTATGATCTATTCCAAGGGAAGACTGGAATAACCCAAAGGCCAAGCAGCACAGAGGTGGGTGATCGATCTCGGTACCTTTCCGGGTACAAAGCAAAGACTATAAACCTGAACCATGCTGCACTTTAGCTAGTGCATGATCTATTACCCTTGTATTGTGCAGCTATGGTGTCTAGTGGTATGACACTCGTTTTCGGATCAGAAGGTCCTGAGTTCGAGCCTCGCTCAGCGCATAGTTGAGTCCTTGGAAAAGGATCTTTGCTCACATTCTCTCACCGTACTCCGGTAAAAAATGAGTACCTGGCCATTAACAGTGTTGTCTCTGTCAGAAAAAAATTGTAATATCGCCTAACAGGCATCATGTTTCGTTCTACATGTTACATGTTGCTGTTGGTCAGGGATCCCTTGTCAAACGCTTTGAGCACATTTAATGGATATTGCACTACATAAAAGCTCAAGTTTTTTGGGGTTTTTGGGGGGGTTTTTTACCCTTGGGTTAGATCAGAAAAGCACACTGTATCAGAAAACACATCCATTGACCTGGTGCCTATAGCACATAGGGCCTTTATTTGAAGTTGCCAATCAATCTTCCCGCTTAACAACTGCACTTCTTGCCCGATCCCTATGTCTTCAAGCATTCTTTTCCACCATGACCACCTTTTAATGTTTTACTTTTCAAATTGAATCTATATTCTTCTTACCTGAGCATTTCCCATTAGCATGTTTGTCCTTGGAATTCTGACGTTATTCAAGATCAAAAACCCATTGTCAATGTTATTTATGGTCATCTTTGGGCCGATGTCCCCGACAGTTACACCTGAAAAAGGAGTAGTAGCCATTTTTTATTTCCATTGTTCTGTTGTATTTTTGGTATGAGACTTAACCCATTGCTTAACAGCTCAATCTCAGGAAGTTTAATCCCAACAACCAAGGACAGGGAGATAACTCTGCCGGAAAATTTACCACACATCACAAAATCAAGTGTATATTAATTAATGTAATGAGCTGGATAGAAATGAAATGCATATGACTGAATATAGCAGATGAATCAAGAAGGTATGGTGGATGATGATAATGTGATGATGTTGATGTAATGAATGTTATCAAGATGACGCTTCTGAGTAGAATTATGATATTGATAATATAGTCAGTGATAAAAGGATAAATGTCAAAATAATATTGATGAAACTAATGATTGACAGATATGTTGAGTTGGTGATAGAAGTGAATGATATGAATATAAAGCTAAATGATATATGAATAATGATAGAAAAATATGATCCTTTAGTATGTATGACCTCAGGGTCCCCAACTTATCTCCGTCTGTGTGAAGATGATATTCTACATGCTGTAGTAGCCTGCATGTTATTCCAAGCGTAGGTTATTAATGAGATAAATGTCCAGATGAATGACACACAGTACCAATGTATTAGGTTCCAGACGACAATGTCTAATGCAGTAATCAAACAATGGATTGTTCTTCAAATCATGTAAAGGTCATAGTAAGTTATTATGTCTACTTTGTAACAGGTTTCAGTTCTTGTTTTTGTTCATTAGGTAATAGGTTTCAGTTCTTGTTTATGTTCATTAGGTAATAGGGTTCAGTTCTTGTTACTAAAAGTTGCTTTATGGTCAGGTAAAGTCCCAAAAAAGGTTAAAGAAAGGCCAGATCTATAGATTTTGGAAAGAGAATGAAAACATCGAAAATCAATTCTTAAAAATATCAACACTCATATAAAACTCAGTATATAACCTGATAAGTGACACATCGCAAAATAGCACTGGAAACTCGGGTATCACTATTATCATAAACAATCAATTAAATCAGAAATGCCGATAATCACAACAGAACACAATATTTCAATAGATTACAAATAACATTGAAATCTCACCAACAGAGCAATACTCAAAAAGAAATTAAACAACATTAATTTCTGTTTGGTAATACTGTCTCACAACAGAGACAGGAGTTAGAAGCCGTGATAGAACGTTACTATGGACTTTCACAACAGAAAATACAAAACGTCCTTCTCCACCACGGACTTACAGCAGAACTGAAGACGGAAATACTACACCCTCAAGTTTTAGAGTGACAAAAGAAATAAATCAAGATAAGGTTGGATGTCCTGAGTCGTGCAAACCCTAGGCAGTTCCCTACAGCACCATAAAACACAAAGGCATTTCCTTACACTGATTCATCACCAGAATCACTACCAACATCGTCATCATCATTTGACATGGTCTCAAAAACCAAAGAATTTAGGAAATCAAAGGCCATTTTTTAACTTTTTTTTTCACTTCGATTTTTAGACCAAATTGATAAAATCGTAATCCCACTAATAATTGTCAAAATCGGATAAGGTAACAAGTTACTTTCACTTTCATTCTTCTCGTACTTTCAGAAATTTGTATTTTTTAAGTAGTCATGTATTTTTCTGACCAAAAAGAGCTTCAAAACAAAGCACTTGATATGGGGAATCACCGGATACAAACCGGTGTTCTGCCATGATCGGAGTTGAAAATCAGTGGCTGCAATCGGACGTTCTGTCAAGCGATGGGTTAAACAAGAAGAGCATAAAACTATCAGAATCTTGTTTGCAGTGGCTATGTGGTCTTGAGGTATGACACTTGCTTTCGGATCAGAAGGTCCTAGGTGAGTCTCGCTCACATTCTCTCACCATAGTCAGGTTTAAAATGAGTACCTGGCCTTTAACAGTTTTGTCTCTGTCGAAAAAAAAATTGTAATATCGCCTAACAGGTGTCATGTCTCATTTTACACGTTACGTATTGCTGTTGGTCAGAGACCCCCTGTAAAGCGCTTTGAGCATGTTTAGTGTATATTGCGCTGTATAAAAGTTCAAATTTTTGGGGGATTTTTTTGTTGTTGTTTGTTTTTTGTTTTTTTGGGGGGTTTTTTTGCAATGGTGAGACACAGGCAAATTTGGCTTTAAAAAACCCAAGTTTTTCTTAAAATATGTGAGTTAGACATGAAATTTATTGCAGTATCTAAAAAAAAATTAAAAATTAACATAACTAAACATATTATTAAGAAGATAATTAGCGCAAATGAAACCTTCTATCATGTTTCCCCGATCAAAACACTTTTTCTACCCAATTACGGAACAAACAAATAATCTTAATTTACTTGACTTCCAAATTACAGTTTCATCAAAAGATGACCCTTACCTGGCATAGAAGTGTGGTTTTCAAGACTGCGAAGCTGTACGATGAATGGCTGAAGACCAAATTGTTTTCCATTGATAACCAGTTGTGCCAGAACAATAGCATGAGTTGAAGACTTACCCACTGAAAAAAGAAAAACCAAAGATGGTCCTTTTTTTATTATCGTTAATATTACATAATAAGTCAACTTTTCAAAGAGCTAAAACAGAACAGCCTAATACACTAATGTCACGATCCTAAATGGCAGAATGTTCAGACTATTATAAAATACAATCTAGATTATGATTGCAAAACATTAAGAAGTCCTTAAGAGCCATTTGGGCCCACGGAGCCGAAGTTTATCCCAGTTTCTGTAACGTGAAACGGACAATAGTAATTTCTTGCTATTCTTTGGATAGGATGCTAGTCAATCGCAAAGTACTTTCCACCAAATCTAGCAGACACGGCTACCCAGTCACTGCTGCTTGGACAGGGGGATCAGAAAAATCTCGACTGCACCCAGGATCGATCTTGGTCCCTTTGAAGCGAGTGCTCAACCAACTGAGCTATCAGGACCCCCGCCAAACATTAAGGCTTACCATCGGAGGGTTCTGGGTTCGAGTTCCATTCTGAGTGGCGCATAGTTGAATCCTTGGAAAAAGTTCTTTACTCACATTCTCCCAATGTAATCATGTGTAAAATGAGTACCTGGTCATTGGCAGAATTGTATTTGTCGAAAAACATTTTTAATATCACCTAACAGGCTTCATGTCTCATCCTGCATGTTAAATGTTGTTGTTAGCTAGGAGCCCCATGTAAAGCACTTTAAGCATGTTTACTGGATGTTGCACTGTATAAAAGTTGTGTTTGTTGTTGCTGTTGTTTTTGGGTTTTTTTATTTTTACTACAAAGTTTTTATCTTAACTTAAATTTAGGCGCCTAGAGCTGTTTGTATATGGAATAAGTGTGGTATAAATGATTTACATTGTTATTTTTTTATCATAAAATTCTGGGCAGAATAAATACATACAAGATCCTGGCCACCATTTCATGGACGATACTTTGGGTGAATTCATAACAAACTCATCTGTATATGAATCAAATGTAGCTGTGGTTTCCAGTTTCAACAGATTGGTGCCTGGAAATGTTCAAAAACATTTAAAGTAAAGTAAATAATTTTTAAAATCTGAAATTTATACACTAGAAAAATGTAGAAAATAGCCTGTTGTGGTGATAGTTGTAGTAGTTAGTAGTAGTAGTAGTAGGAGTGGTAGTAGTAGTAGTAGTAGTAGTAGTAGTAGTAGTAGTAATAGTAGTAGTAGTAGTAGTAGTAGTAGTAGTTGTAGTAATAGTAGTATGTGCGGCTATGTGGTCAAGTGATATGACACTCGCTTTCGGATCTGAAGGTCCTGGGTTCGAGCCTCGCTCAGCGCCCAGTTGAGTCCTTGGAAAAGGCTCTTTACTCACATTCTCTCACCGTACTCAGAGATGTAAAATGAGTACCTGGCTGTTAACAGCATTGTCTCTGTCAGAAAAAAATTGTCATATCGCCTGACAGGCGTCATGTTTTGTTCTACATGTTACGTGTTCCTGTTGGTCAGGGACCCCCTGTATAGCGCTTTGAGCACATTTAGTGGATATTGCTCTATATAAAAGTTCAATTTTTAATAATATTTTTTTAGTAGTAGTAGTAGTAGTAGTAGTAGTAGTAGTAGTAGTAGTAGTAGTAGTAGTAGTAGTATTAGTAGTAGTAGTAGTAGTAGTAGTAGTAGTAGTAGTAGTAGCAATAGTAGTAGTTGTTGTTGTAGTATTACTAGTAATAGTAGTAGTAGTAGTAGTAGTAGTAGTAGTAGTAGTAGTAGTAGTAGTAGTAGTAGTAGTAGTAGTAGTAGTAGTAGTAGTAGTAGTAGTAGTAGTAGTAGTAGTAGTAGTAGTAGTAGTAGTAGTAGCTAAGTAGTAGTTAGTAGTAGTAGATAGTAGTATGTTAGTTAGTTTATAGTATAGTAGTAGTAGTAGTAGTAGTAGTAGTAGTAGTAGTAGTAGTAGTAGTAGTAGTAGTAGTCGTAGTAGTAGTCGTAGTAGTAGTCGTAGTAGTAGTTGAAATAGTAGGAGTTGTTGTTGTTGTATTACTAGTAATAGTAGTAGTAGTAGTGGTAGTAGTAGTAGTAGTAGTAGTAGTAGTAGTAGTAGTAGTAGTAGTAGTAGTAGTAGTAGTAGTAGTAGTAGTAGTAGTAGTAGTAGTAGTAGTAGTAGTAGTAGAAGAAATAGTTTGCTGAATAAGAGGTGTTGTGAATACAATTTTAACAAAGCTACAAGTCAACTTAAGTTCTGCCCTTTCTCCATTGTGAAAAAAATCATAACTATACTTTTTCATTACACGACAGCTATCAAAGTAAAGGCGAGAAAAATGAAGAAAATTTTTTAAATTGCAGTCAAATGTTAGCATTACCGTGCCCAAGTTCAGTCTGTGCATAAGTTCCAAGAATTTTATAGTTGAGGGCCAATGGGAGCCATTTTGCTTTCTGTTCATCTGTGCCAAGCCTCTCAAGGGCGGGTACAAACATTGTGTGGTGTAGAGTGAAAGCTTCATCAAAATCATTAATTCTCCTAGAGATATAAAGATTTGAAAAAGCACAATGAAGGAATAAATATTTTCAAAATCTATCTTCCTCTTATTCTTTTTTTAATCATAATGAAAATGTTGCTGCTCAAAGCTCGAAGAAAAAAATAACCATAAATATTGAATTGTAAGCTTCAATTTATTCGACGAAGACGGATACTGTGGATGTTTCGAGTTTCCCCTTTATCAACAAAACAGGATGAATGAAACACTACAGACAAATGATCTCGTTATTTTGTCAATCATACAAATTAAAAGCTTAGAAAAATGAACTATTATTTTCTTCTTGGTAATCAGAGGCAAGGAGAAACTAAAGCATGGCAAAGTTGTAAGGTCTTTGACCTGAAATTTAAATGAACTAAATTTGTCTTGAATTAAAAATTAGTCCCAGCTCAAAAGAGTGCTGTTCTTATGGTAATGAACAGAAGGAATTACATTATGTCTTGCATAATTTCATAAAAATCAAGCAGGCACTGGTGTAAGATAAAGATCTTGTTCACATCTTTTTCAGAGGAACGAAAAATTCAAAAAATGCCTGTTAGGCCCTGGATTAGCTTTTCCTTTCAAGCAGGATTTCTTATAAGTGTTATGATAAAGAAGTCCCTTTGACCGAGACATTCTCAAACTTACTTTGAGACAGTGTAATAATCCTCATCTGACCACTGGTACTTTTTACGCCATTCAAAAATTTTGACTGACTTTTGCACAGCTCTTTCATAAGCCTCTGATTTTGGTAGGTATATCCTTCCCTTGTTATGAAATAATGGATCGCTGTAAACAATTTTTTCTGAGGATTAAAAAAAAACAGGAAACAGATGAATTAGAGGCATACAGCAGATCTGACGTAAAGGTTAAATCAAAATTTATTTACCAGAAAAATAAAGATAAAAAAATAATTCGGGAAGGGGGGGGGGGGGGATAGGGGGTCTGCATCAACCCAAGATCCAATTATAATCAATTCATAATAATAAGATCTATTATTTGTTTTAATAATATTGACAGAAGTGACCCAGAATATATAAATAATGGAATTAATTGTGCTACATAAGCAAACAAGAGCACTGAACTGAGATCACCAGATTTTAGATTCCTACCAATACCTTCAAAATAAAATTGAAATCTTTTGGCAATAAACAGTTTTTCAAAAGACATTTATTTATGGATTGTATTTGTATTAAGATTTTGATAAAAATAGAGAGAGTACAAACCTAATTCTTTTCTTCGTCTAGTTTTCTCTTCTCCTCCATCAAACAAGTGAGTTAATTCTTTGATATTAAATGAAGCTGTGGCTCTTTCTTTTAACAAATCCTTGTTAACTCCAAGAGAGTTCAAATCTATATTGAACGCTGAAGACATCTTGTTCATGTATCTGAAATGACTAAGCCATGAATAGAAAAATACTGAATAGATGTACTAAACTGATTAGTCAGTCAGATATAAAAGCAAATAGCACGAGAGATTTTCACTGAAGTCGGAACCTGATTCTAATCAGACTACATTCAAGACAACAGGATGACTTTTTATTATTATGTTTTGAAAACTGGCATTTAATTTATATATATATATATATATATATATATATATATATATATATATATATATATATATATATATATATATATATATATATATATATATATATATATATATTATATTTTTTTTTTTTTTTTTTTTTTTTTTTTTTTTTTAACAAACAAAAAAATTGAGCTTTATACAGAATAATATCCACTAAACATGCTCAAAGTGCGTTACATGGGGTCACTAGCCAATGACAACACTTAACATGTAGGACAGACAATCAGACATTAGGCTTTTAACGAAATCGGGCCGAACGAGACGCCGAACGCCGAACCCGAACGGATATAGCCTTCTCACATGATCATGAACGAGATCTGGATAGTGAAGACTCTCAAGCGGTATGCAGCATCGGATCTAAGGTCACGTGATAGAGGATAGCTTGGGTTGCTGTTTGCTTCAGCTGACAAGAAACGGAGAAGGAAAGAATGGAGACTACCTCAGGCCTCCCCCTACCATGTGTTAGGGGAGGGCAAAGTCAGTGTCATTCAATAGTCTATAATTGTGCATGTGGCGCTCTATACGGAGAGAAAACTATAAACTGATTACGGGGGAAGGTGGGGGGAAGTGGGAGGGGGGGTTTGACCCACAAACAACCGAGGTGTTGGGCTTCGGGTAGACCATGATACGAAATCAAAGAGAAAAGGCCGCTGGTACTTGGATGGTGGAAATGGTTGGGTGGGGGGGGGGGGGGGGGGGGGGGGGGTAGTGACAATCAGCATGGGATGTATACATTAACATTAATAATATAGGCAATAGATGACGAGGGATGTGTATTGTTTGTGTATTGTTTGTATATGTTTGTGTGTGTGTGTGCGCGCGCGTGCGTGTGTGTGAAAGGGATTACACAAAAACACCTTTCTCTGTAGCTTCCAAATGATTACGTATACGATAAATTTGAAAACCACATTGTTTGAATCAGCTTCCAAAAAGGAGAACATTTATCTTTGTTTCACAAAAATAGGTTTAGAAATAAAATTTTTTTCTAGTAAATTGATTTTGAAAAAAATACTGCTCAATTTTTTAAAATTTAATGATAGTTTCTTTATTTTCTGGTCGATTTTCTTAATTTATATCTCATTTTTCAATTCTCAATGCGACGAGCTCACTGATGTATCTCGTGTGATTCAAAAGTGTTTTGTTTTTTTAATATATATATATATATATACTGAGAGTCCTGCCTCACTAATTAATTCCTGAGCGTTGAGATGGTGACGCAACTATTACATACAAGACCTTGCAGTCAAGTCGGCAGGGCTTTTGGGTTACACAACCACTATTTACCCATCGGCCAGCAATACTCTTTGATGTATACAACACTCACCGCCTTTACGCAAAGCCGCTTGCCCATAAATCAAGAGATGATCTCCTAACTGTTCACAAGCGAACTGTCAAACGAGTAATCGATGATTGGATAAGAATCTCAAGATCTCATTTAATAAGGTAAGTTTTGGAGAGGTGATATCCCCCCCCCCCCCCCCACCCCTCATTGGACAGAACTTTCATTGCGTTATATCATATAAGCTCCGCCTCCTCTTTCTATTCCGGAGTGACGAGATTAGACGAGAGGACGGGAGAAAAAATTGATCACGTGTTCGGTAAGTCGATCGGTCGGTCTGCTTCGGCGTGTAACTATAACTCCGTATTAACAGAGAGAGCTGTCCTTTGAACCCAGCATTCTGCGAATAAGCAACTTTCAACTAAGAAATATTCCTCCACCTTTACTTCTAAGAAAAATCTGTTTTTAGCCTAGCTTACATTACATGTCCTTCAGAGATGAACAGGTTTCACTTTCATTTACAAATTTTCATTCAATTTTCAAATAAAATGTTAGGCTCACTCATTTAACTTAGTCTCAATGTAATTTACAGTAAGGTAGGTGTTACGGGGTTGTTTTATATAGGGTTCAAGATAACTGCATTGCCATAAGTCAAAAGTGACAAATGAGGCTCTCAAATTCCGAAATTAAGGTTTCCCAAATAGCTTCTATAACACTACATCAACTAATTATGAAATTGGTCGTCTGTTAGAAAAACATTAAAGCATCCTTATGTCTTGGATGTCGGAGCAAAACTGTTTCTTTGTTCCATTCTGGAATAACAGAGGTTTGTTTAAACGCAGTGGCTATTTTTACAGTCCCGTAAAGATGGTTCTCGGGGCTATTTTTACAGTCCCGTAAAGATGGTTCTCGGGGCTATTTTTACAGTCCCGTAAAGACGGCTCTGGTGGCTATTTTTACGGCGTTGCGGTAATAGATTTATAAATAGTAATAGGTTGGCTGAGTAGACGCCATTAGCTCTAAAACTCTCACTCACTTCGTTCAGATGCGGCGAGTTAGCAGCCTCTCTCCCTAGAAAGAGGAGAGCTAACGCTACGTAGCTCCTCTTTCTAGGCTCTCTCTCTCTCTCTCTCTCTCTCTCTCTCTCTCTCTATCTCTCTCTCTCTTTCATTCATTCTTTCTCTCTTTCATTCATTCTTTCTCTTTCTCTCTCTTCTCTCTTTCTTTTTACTTTCTCTTTTTTTCTATCTCTCTCCCTCTTTCTTTCTTTCATTCTTTCCCAATCTCTTTCTTTCTCTATTTCTCCCCCCCCTCTCTCTCTCTCTCTCTCTCTCTCTCTCTTTCTCTCCCGGTCTTTCTACATTCTTTCTTTGTTTCTCTCTCTCTCACTCTTTCTTTCATTCTTTCTCTATCCCTTTCTTTCTGTCTTTCCCTATCTCTCATTTTCTCTCTCTCTCTCCCTCTCTCTCTCCTCTTCTCTCTCTCTCCTCTCTCTCTCTCTCTCCCTCTCTCCTCTCTCTCTCTTCCTCTCTCTTCCCTCTCTCTCTTTCTTTCATTCTTTCCGAATCTCTTTCTTTCTCACTCTCCCTCTCTCTCTCTCTCTCTCTCTCTCTCTCTCTCTCTCTCCTCTCTCTCTCTCTCTCTCTCTCTCTCTCTCTCTCTCTCTCTCTCTCTTTCTTCCTTTTCTCTTTCTATCTCTTTCCCTAGTGGTACCTCAAAGCCTAGGCAGAGGGGTCTGACCTTAGAAAGCGTTAGCTTTCCTCTTTCTAGGGTCTGACCACAAGGTGAACACCGCTTTGGCGGAGAACAATAAAACAACCTCCTAACTGGGAAGGGGAGGCAATACAGCGACCACTCTTGTCTGGTCGGAACAAACACTGGGTCAATCGGTAAAGGAGTAGGAGCAACGCGATGGTGGGACCAAAGCAAAATGCCCTCTCCACCTCGGCGCCCCAATGAGGATCAGTCTTGGGCACCTCTATTCTTTTGGATCATGACCGCCCATGGTAGAGAATCATCATCATTATTTACTTTCTTTTTTTTTTTAAATATTATTCAAAAGAACAATATTTAAGCATGAGGTGTTTCGCAATGTGCATCTTTACCATGGACTTCCACATGGGGGGGGGGGGGGGGGTAGTCATTTGTCCACAATATGGTTGGGAGGTGGGTGGGGGGGGGGGGGGGGGGGTTCTAAAATTATGATCAAAATGTGTCCAATTGGTTTGTGAACGGCCTCTTTTCTGAAATTGGATTCAAACCCACTCTCACGTGAGAAGACTGCACCCTGAATGTTAGACGTCTACGTCTTTTAAAATTGTATAAACCGTTAGTCCTTCCTGACTGGTTATACTGGTAAAGTATAAACAAAAGCCAACCTGTAAAGTATTATAACTTGAGGGGTGTCGACTCAAGCAGGAACTAAATATACTTTCAGTGTTTGATAATAGATCTATATTATGTATGTTTGACAGAAAAAAAATCAAGACATACAACCTAACCTGCCCACTGAAAACGGGCTGTTCTGTACTGCAAACATAACTTATGCAAAAAAAATTTTTTTAAAATTATATGTAATAAAAATGACAGTACCATAAAAATCGCTAAGAGAATTGACTTTACATTAATTGTTTGTTAATTTTAGTTTTAGCTTTAGATCTAAATATGTTAAAGATCTGTACATCTAAATATCGGGAGAAATGATATGTGAAGTTTGTGAATACTGCAAAAAGATGATAATCTATAACTATGCGGATAATTGAACAGAATCGCATCAATGCCGTAAAAATAGCCATGAGAACCGTCTTTACGGGACTGTAAAAATAGCCATGAGAACCGTCTTTACGGGACTGTAAAAATAGCCTCGAGAACCATCTTTACGGGACTGTAAAAATAGCCCCGAGAACCATCTTTACGGGACTGTGAAAATAGCCCCGAGAACTATCTTTACGGGACTGTAAAAATAGCCACTGCGTTGTTTAAAAGTGATTTTTGAAATCTTTAAGTTTACACTTCAAAAGTCTTACGTTTTGCATTGTGTGGACGGCTTTAGTACCCTTTAGCATTCTCGTGAAACGTTTTATTTTTCATGCAACTCAACCTTCATTATTTAACTCATTCCCAGAGTCATGATTTGAAACCATCAAAGGACCTCTCTCTCTCTCTCTCTCTCTCTCTCTCTCTCTCTCCCTCTAGGGAGGCCTTCCGAAAGCTCCTACATCCCCAGTATTCTTGTTAGGGGGTTTGGGAGGGGGGGGGGTTATAATGTTCTAGTAGGGGGTTTGGGAGGGGGGAGACTTTTTTTTTTAGTTTCCCCCCTCCCACCTCTAGATAGACGTCCATCTTTGTCAAGAGTACTATTAATAAAAGAATACTGGGGATGTAGGAGCTTTCGGAAGGCCTCCCGAACAAAATGCCATTGGTCATGGTATTATAAAAATGAAATAAACAAATAAAAAAGAAAATGTTGCATGACATGGGCGTACATACATTATTCATCCGGCCTTATTCATCATCAATTAAAACATTTTACTGACTGTCGTTACTTACTCCTATACGGATTACTTCTACTCCTGTTAATTTCAAAAGTCCGAACCAAACACAACGATAATGGTAAAACTAAATCAAAATCACATTAAAATAAACGAAGATAAACGTGTTGACGGATATTATCCTTTATGTATTGTGTAAAAAGAAAGACCATAATAAGTCAGAATGCAGTCATCCCTGCATCACAATGTTGTTTTGGACTTGGGGCGAAGGGCTAAGGGGTCATGACCTCATTTATTCTCTCTCAAAGTTATTCCGCGATAGATATGAGTTGACTGAATATTATGTCTTCGTCCTCTATCTTTCAACAGTGAAAGTTCATAATCAGCTTGATTTAATCAGATAAATGCACGATGTTATATTAAACTGTTTTCTCTCATTTGCCATGTCCACAAAGATTGACGTCAATCAATCAGCTCTTTGTTGGTATATCCGACTGGCAGATATTGTGAGTATGTTAACTAAACGCATAGCATAGTTGGTTGTAAAGAAAGGGTGATTGATTATATTACTATGTCTTTCCTAAGCTATAAGCAGCGGATATATGACTGAAAGAAACTGAAGTTCAAAGCTGTTCCTATGTGTTTTTGCTCTGACAATCTTGAGACGCAGTCAAACGTCATTTCAACGCAGTTTGATTCCACATTACAGGTAAGAAGTCAAAACGGAATTTCTGACAATTTAATTGTTATTTTTTTTAAAGAAGAAAATTGATAAAAAAGGAAAGGAAAAAAAGGAAGAAAGAAAAGAATAAGATAAGGTAGGCACACGTGAATTTTGAATGATAACTAACAGGAAGAGGTATTTTGTATGCATTGAAAACATAGCCCTACTATAATACTCTTTTAGTACGCCATGATTGAAAATGTATTATTTATTAGTTCAAGGCGAAATTTAAAAAAAAATAAGATTAGACTTTATTTAAATTCAAATTATGTCTCCATGGTTACCCATTTAGATACTCTGCAATAATAATAATAATAATAATAATAATAATAATAATAATAATAATAATAATAATAATAATAATAATAATAATAATAATAATAATAATAATAATAAAGTTTATTCGTATAGCGCCCAATCCCGTTGACAAAACAGCTCTAGGCGCACGAAATTGTAAAACATCATTAAAAACATTTTTGTACACACCCATTTATACAAGCCCGCACACACGCGCACACACACACACACACACACACTCACTCACTCACAAAGACACACACGTTCACCAAAACGTGCATATGCATACAGAGAGGAAAAATATCTGTTAAACATGAATTATTGAATAAAATTATAATATCAGGACATTTAACAATAATGGCGGATGAAGGGAGATTATAATATTATGTCATGATAATTTTGATGTAAGAAATTATGCATATCCAGGGACGGCTGGTAATAATGGGCAGGGTGGGCAAATACCAGCCTGTTTTTTCAAGTTATATGCTGTATTACCAGGTCCGAAATAATCAAATTTAAATTAGATAATTTCAAAAGTTACTACTTAAACGTGATACTTCGTACTGAAATCAATTTGTGTGTATTTTTGATAGATTGCGAATCACCATGCACCCCTGAATGCATAAACCAGGATACGCTCCTGTTCTTTTTTTTATCACCCCCCCCCCCCCCCCCCCCCAACCACTCCACTCCGCCCACATCGTCATCTCATCGTCACGTCGCCTGACGATTTTCGCTGTCTGGCCTCTCTAGTACTAGGTCGGGCTAATTCAAATGAGCACACCTTATTAACCAGTGAAAACTAAATAGGGATTTTGGCAAACGAACTTTTCTTATTTATTGCCTTACTTGTGCTGGTACCATTGATGTAATGACTTTGGGACGGTTCCAGTATTGAATTAAATTTATTAATTTACTAATTTTATATCAATTTAGTATTAATTTGTGTTGTTTTTATATATTTGTTTATCCATTTAAACCATTTCTTTTT
>NC_088365.1:48313081-48325581 GCF_034508935.2 Berghia stephanieae | reverse complement strand
GAGAGAGAGAGAGAGATGATTTACAAGGAAAAAAAAGATATTCTCCCAAAACTGTAACTATATATCTGACTGTTTCCCTCCCAGCCAAGGACTACGGCCAGGGTCAGGACAAAACTAATTAATCTCTCTCATTCAAAGACAAAGACAGAAATCAATGTTATTGGAAAACAAACAAAGGGGGATGGAAGAGATATCAAGTACCTTCCCGCCCACTATGGGAGGTCAGGAACCCCTCCCAGAACGTGTACGTAATACATAATATGTACATACTCGTGTTATGGTAACAGTCAGGAGACGGCATGGTTGAGTATTGCAATGTCATGCATATAATTGTTACGAATGTTGTGGGCAAGTCCATAAAAAAGTCATCACTAAGGTCAAAAAATAAATCTGTTAACTGGTGATCTTAATTGTACTTTTTACCATCCATGATAGTTGAATTTTTAATTTTTTTAAAAACAACGGTGCTATCCTACTGTTTTCATCTTCAAAACTCAATGATTATGGAGCACATGTGTCAGACATTAAAGTAAGTGAATTTTTATTGATTTTGTTTTATCATTGCTGTGTAATTAAGATTAAGTTAATTAATGATTATACCTGTATGATTTGATGGGTAATTGGTTTGATGACAGCTTTACAAAAGATTGAGATGGCATTTTATTATGTTCCTGGTTTATCAATCTTGACAACTTACCCTGGAAGTGAATGTCACGTTAATGGCAAAAAAAGTACATCATTGTTTTTCATAACGATGCAATGGTTTTATTGATTTATCTTTTTGTGTACGCTTAAATATCAATCTTGCTATTTGATTACCGGTAAATGGTAAGATGAAAGTGATCAGAAAAATAAATAGGACCGTCACTGATGTGGCACATTTTTTGTCGCTGACGTGGCACTATGTAACGAAACATCCGGTTTGTGAACAAGCAATTGTCCCCATGCATCATATATTCACAACAATGCATGGGAGTCATTGACATTTTAAAATGTATTGATAATCATTGGGTTTCTGTTGGTTATTAATAATGTATAAAATATGTGTCTGTCCCTCTTTCCCAGATTTCAACCGAACTATGACTCCAACTACCTCAACAGAGAGAATGAGACAAAATAGAATGAGCATGATGGAGGAGGCAGGAGGGGAATCTCAGGATGAGGGAAACAAATAAACAGCAACAGAGAAGCTCCAGATTAAATCAGACTGATTAAAATTGAAAAGAATGGAGTATAAAAGTAGTGAAAAGAAAAAGAAGTGGCATTCAGAGCAACAACAGAGGGAAAACATTTTTTTAAAATCAGCGGCTCTAAAATAAAAAGCTTTCAACGATGTATAAGCATTTGTAAGTGCTTTGTCAAGAGCTAAATCCAGTCTACCAACCAATTCATGTAAAAAGTCAGCATTGTTTTTGCTCTTGCTGATAAATTTTCAAAAGCAAACAGTTCAGCCACTAAGACTAAGATTAGTGGATAGACCCTAGACATTGAAATTCAGAAGTTTTATGAATGAGATATGATCTCTGGTGAAACATTTCACAACAGACAGAACTAAAGATGGTAAATAAAGGAAGCAAAAGAAGCTGTCACTTTCAACTGTGAAAGAAGTCCATTATAAAACCTAAAAAACTTGATTTCAAGATAGGCAAATCAAAATTTGCAACCAGGTGCCTAGCACATACTAAGCTCATATCGGAGAGGGATCAAAATGTTTGCTGCTGTGTGTATCGTGAAAACTTCAAGCATGTTAGTGGAATCAAGAAAATTCCTTCAAGGAACACTGACAGCAAACAATTATTGATTGACTCTATCTGCAAACCAAATTCATCTTCCTCTTCATTGGATAGTTGCAGTGCTCGCTTAGAAAAACCATCGTCTCTGGTTGTTGATGCACTGATTCCTATCGAATGACGATTCCGCTACCAAAATCAAATAACCACTTCGATTCCTTCTACACACACCTTCTATCAGACTATAGAGTCGTCTACCATCTGTTTTAATGGGGAAATAAGCCAAGAGGGAAGAAAGAGAGGAGGGTATGGTTAAAAAGAATTTGAACGCAAAACACAACTTAGGGTCTTAAGAAAACAAGAATTCATTCATTTCAATCACTCCGCCCGCATTCACAATAGAAAAAAAAAGCTTCAGGCAAAGTTGAGCTCTGGATAAAATATTTTTCATGAATTTTTTCAGAGAATTATGCAGTGAAATACGAAAATTAAATTATGACGACCAGGGGCGGTTGGTCACATTGTATTTAAGGCGGCACAAATCCGAAATACAGAATCAAATTTTATTGGTCTAGTTAATTTAACTTAATTTGACCTACTTTGTATGTATGTATGTGTGTGTGTGTGTGTGGAGGGGGTATTGCAATTGTTTGCATATGTGCGTGTTTTTGTGTGTGCGTGTATGTGTGTGTGTGTGTTAGAATATTAACGAGACGTACTCACAAAAGAGCATCAATTATCTTGGACAAAACTTGTATGTTAACTTTCATCTGTTCATTATAACTTAACGACTCACAGACGCAGCATGTCCTGTTTCCAACTGATTTCTTATATCTACAACGTTGAAAAGTTTATATTTAACAGCATCTGTGACATGGCTATTTGATTCAGAATGTTTCTTCAGTGCCTGAGAGATGTGCGCAATATCACTGAATCCTCCTGTTGTCCATTATAGCATACATCACCAAAAATCAAGCAATAAAAACAATGAAGCGTTTTACGGCTTTCACTGGCAGTAAGCCATTCAACATTTTAAAAATAATCATTATTAAATCGGCGCTGTCTCCTCGGTGTGTTAGAAACTAAGTTAAAATTCACTGGTCTGTGTGGACCTAAATCTTTCACCACTATTTTCTCTTGAGGGGATAAGTGTCGGAATCGATTTTCAATTAAAAAATCAACATGATTCATGATTGGTTACAAATTACAGAAATAACTTTTAAAAATTAAATGATTCAAGATAAAAACAGGTAGGTTTCATAAACAATGACAACAGCGATAATACATTTTCTCTGAATACTTACGGTATGAAACACAACCTTAGAATAATTGAATTTAAAAATCCACATTTAATTCCAAACGCAAAGCACTTGTTAACTTCACACACAATCAGCGACATCTTTATAATTATACTATTATTAGACAATGCACACAATACAAGTTGAGTAGGGATCGTTGGGAGTGTGCGGGGATGAAGGACTCCGTGGGGTCAGGGATTTTTATTTATAGTACCATGGGGCTCTTCTCGGTGCATACTTTGTTTACTGTTCTTTTTGATATTTAATATATATTTAAGCAAAACCAACAATGATAAAAAATATATTTATTGCCATTCTCTTCATCCGTATATCTAAGTGAAGCAAAGCCTCTTCTTTCAGTGATAAAACTGATATGGTTTTAATTTATCCCAAGTAGGACCTCAGGGCGTGCATCGCTAGATTGGCCGTCTTGGCCCAATTATTTTAGCAGTGAAAGACAATAGTTAGTTGGGGAGGGAGGGTGGAGGGAGATTGAGGAGTGGTAACTAACTTTCTTCAATGTACAACAGGGGACAGGACGGCCAAACGAATACTGGCTCATATAAACAAAAAAAAAAAATTTCCCCACCACACCACACCCTCCGCTCATTGTCACCCCGCGCAGACAACGGGGAAAAGATGAAACGTGCCGATTTGACGCTACCTTCGCGGAGCGACGCACGAGTCATCAAATATTAAATTCAAAACAAAAAGCAGTATGTGCTAAATTTTTAATTTTATCAAAATTTTAAAATTGAAGTTTTTTGTTTGGTTGACATGCTAATCTACGGAAAATATAGGGCGGCACAAAACAACTTCACTCTATTGACCGACCGCCAGTGATGACGACCCATTAGGATCAGGCAGGCATAACAGACTTAACAGCTTTGATAACAAGAGCAATAGTCAACTTCCTCTGTCAGATGATGTATTACACACGACAATGGAGCTGTAGTTTGCGACAACCAATTGAATCTTAAGGACTTTTGTGGTGAACGGTGATGCAAATGACATTTAATTTAAGACGTGTATTTCTATTTTGACGTAGCTGAAATTCAGTTTAAGTTCAATTTTACTATCTCCATTGGCAATGCAGGAAATCTTTAATGACAACAATCTATATGCCAAAGATCTCTGTCCAAAACAAATCGCTTATATTTTCTAAAGCTCATCAATTTTAGTACTTGCTCTAGTAATGGAAGAGAATATTATGTTTCAATTTTGTAACAGGGTTGGGGAATTAATTAAAAGTTAATTTGATGATTTTTGCCATTTGTTTTTGGACAAAGCACATTTTTTTTAATGCTATGTATAGATTTATTTCAAAATGTTTGTAAATAATATCTTTTTTGTTAAAAATTACAATTTTTGTTCTTGAAATTAAACCACAAGGTGCACTAGACTGTTGGTATTGTTTTATTCAATTGTGAAACCGAAAATTATGCTATTATATCAAAAGAAATGTGTTAAAATTGCATTTTCATTTTTGCCACGTCAGTGACAAATTTTTTGCCACGTCAGTGACAGAGCAAAGTCACACTAAACTTTTAACATGCAGTTGGCATCGTTCCTTTGTTATTATCAACTCAATCAGTATGACTTATTGGACTTTCTCAGTTAAATCCAAGCTCCTAGTTTTATATAAAACAGAGAAATTTACAACAGAAGCAAGTGATACAAACGATGGCATACAAAAATTGTCACGTCAGTGACAGAGTGATTTTGCTCCAGCATTTTTTTGTTACCGAGTAAAAGCAATTTTTTTTCTCCAGGGGTACATGTTATTAGTGTGGAGTGACTTTGCATACCATCATTCTTTTCTTTATGGTATCCTAAAATATATATCTACGATCCTTTTAATGTCTCTGAATGCCACGTCGGTGACAATGGACTTGCCCTTGTACAAGTGAGTTAATAGGGAAAAAGAAAAGAAAACGAAAACCGCTTTAAAACCTAAATAATTGACTCAACGAGCTATTTAAAAAAAGTTTGATTATTTTATTCATAAATAAATCTTCCATCTAATAACACTTTTGTCCTGTTCATGTGTATAAAAAAGGCAAATGCTAGACTTTCAAACTCTAAATTTCAATTTTCTCCAAACTTAGAAAATGTGACTACGCATGTTTTTCCCTCTAGCTAGGTCTTCAAATGATGAAGTGGTTTTTGAACCGATAACCCAGATAATGATAATAATATGTATCAAATTAAGAAATGTCGAGGTTTAATTTTTTGGGATATTTTTTTTCTTCTCTCTCTTTTGCTTTGTCTGGCAGCTTTCATACACCCTTGGTCAGTTCTTTAATTGTATTATGTCGCCTACTTCTGTTTCCCGACCTGTGCTTCCAGGTTCATAATAATATCTCCGCCACAAGCCGTCTGGTGCGACGTGTACCTACTTTTTTTTTCAGGTCTCATAACCCAAATTGATATGGGCTTATTGTTGGAATGGAAAGACTCTCAAAGCAACTTAAAATTAAAATATTGTCCATTACAACAACAATGTTAACTCAAGCCCATAATAATTGCGTTCGGCAATCAGACCTGCAAATTTGTGCACGTAGGTCTGGTTGATTTTTTATAAAATTCTAAAAAAAAAAAAAAGGGGGGGGGGGTGCGTCATTACACACTCACAATGTCTATTGTCGACCTGCATACTTAATACTCGTGCGATGCGGCTATGTGGTATGACACTCGCTTTCGGATCGGAAGGTCCTGGGTTCGAGTTTCGCTCGGCGCATAGTTCAGTCCTTGGAAACGGTTTTTTACTCACGTTATCTTACGGTACTCAGTTGTAAAATGAGTACCTGGCCGTGAACAAGTGTTGTAACTGTCGGGGGGAAAAAATGTAATATCGCCTAACAGGCGTGATATCTCGTTCTACATGTTATCTTTTGCTGTTGGTCAGGGACCCTTTGTAAAGCGCTTTAACTTTAAGCACGTTTAGTAGATATTGCGCTATATAAAATCTCAAGTTTTTTTGGTGTTTTTTTTTTTAGATGCCATCAGCCCACGGGCAGTCAACTCATCGCCTTGGACTTGGAAAAAACAACCGCCAATTTTTTTACCCCTTGAGCTTGGAGATGGCTATATTTTTCCTCTTGATTTCCCCGAATGATCCCAGTCGCGGTTTGGCCCCTCTTTGTTTGTTGTTTTTGTTTTTTAAGGGTTTTACGGCGCTTGTAATACATTTAGGTTATATCAGCGCCAGTAAAAAGGAAGAAAATGGGATAATAAAAGTTATAGAATTACAATTAAAGCAGCCAAGAGAAAGTAAGACAAAGGGGAACTGGGAACAAATAGGGATCAGATGTAGATTCCAAGAGCATGCCACCAATGTACTTAGTTTGAGATCACCTATAAGTCTCATCCGGACACAAGCACAAAATCCAACAAAGAGGAATACACTCAAATGCTTACATTATAAATTCAAAATAACAAATATAATAATACATACCAGAGAGATGATTTACAAGGAAAAAAAATTATCATCTCCCAAAACAATAACTATGCATTTGACTGTTTCCCTCCCAGCCAGGACAAAACCAAGTAATGTCATTCCAAGACAAAGACAGGAAGCATGTTGGAAAACAGATATAAAGGGATAGAAGACGCTGTATGTACCACCTCCCTGCCCACTATGGGAGGTCAGGAACCCCACCCAGCCCCTCTTTGTTTGTTTTGTTTTTAAGGGTTTTACGGCGATTGCAACACATTTAGGACATTCCAACGCCAGTAAAAAGGAAGAAAATGGAAAAGTAAAAAAGTTATAAATTTACAATTGAAAGCACACGAGAAAAAGTAAGATAAAGGGGAGTGGTTCAAATAGGGAAAAGATGTAGATTCCAAGAGCACACTATCAGTGTATTCAGTGTGACATCACCTAAAAGTCTCACCCAGACACAAACATAGGTCCGCACTAAGAGGAATACATTCAAATGTTTACAAACCAATATAATCTACAACAAAAATTGAACAGTACCTATTTGAGCCCCAGTCAAGGACTAGGACAAAACTAAGTGTAATCCCATTCCAAGACAAAGATAGATGTTTTTGTTTTTGTTTTTAAGGGTTTTACGGCGCTTGCAACACATTTAGGTTATATCAGCGCCAGTAAAAAGGAAGAAAATGGGATAGTAAAAAGTTATAGAATTACAATTAAAGCACCCAAGAAAAAATAAGACAAAGGAGAACTGAGAACAAGTAGGGATCAGATATAGATTCCAAGAGCATATCATCAATGTACATAGTTTGAAATCACCTACAAGTCTCATCCAGACACAAGCACAAAACCCAACAAGAGGAACACACTCAACTGCTTACATTATACATTGTTTGTTTGTTTGTTTTTAAGGGTTTTACGGCGCTTGCAACACATTTAGGTTATATCAGCGCCAGTAAAAAGGAAGAAAATGGAATAGTAAAAAGTTCTAGAATTACAATTGAAGCATCCAAGAGAAAGTAAGACATAGGGGAACTGGGAACAAATAGGGATCAGATGTAGATTCCAAGAGCATACCACCAATGTACTTAGTTTGAGATCACCTATAAGTCTCATCCGGACACAAGAATAAAATCCAACAAAGAGGAACACACTCAAATGCTTACATTATACATTAAAAAATAACAAATATACTAATACATAACAGAGAGATGATTTACAAGGAAAAAAATATCATCTCCCAAAACAATAACTATGCATTTGACTGTTTCCCTCCCAGCCAGGACAAAACCAAGTAATGTCATTCCAAGACAAAGACAGAAAGCATGTTGGAAAACAGATATGAGGGGATAGAAGACGCAGTATGCACCACCTCCCTGCCCACTATGAGAGGTCAGGAACCTCACCCAGCCCCTCTTTGTTTGTTTTGTTTTTAATGGTTTTACGGCGATTGCAACACATTTAGGACATTCCAACGCCAGTAAAAAGGAAGAAAATGGAAAAGTAAAAAAGTTATAAATTTACAATTGAAAGCACACGAGAAAAAGTAAGATAAAGGGGAGGGTTCAAATAGGGAACAGATGTAGATTCCAAGAGCACACTATCAGTGTATTCAGTGTGACATCACCTAAAAAGTCTCATCCAGACACAAACACAGGTCCACAGTAAGAGGAATACACTCAAATGTTTGTTTGTTTGTTTTTAAGGGTTTTACGGCGCTTGCAACACATTAAGGTCATATCAGCGCCAGTAAAAAGGAAGAAAATGGGATAGTAAAAAGTTCTAGAACAACAATTAAAGCATAAAAGAAAAGGTAAGACAAAGGGGATTGGTTCAAATAGGCAACAGATGTAGATTCCAAGAGCACACCGCCAAAGTACTTAGTTTGAGATCACCTAAAAGTCTCATCCAGACACAAGCACAGGTCCCAACTAAAAGGAATACACTCAAATGTTTACCAATCATATAATATAATATGTAAACTAAACATAATACAATGCATAACAGAGAGATGATTTACAAGGAAAAAAATATCATCTACAAAAACTATAACTATACATTCGACTGTTTCCCTCCCAGCCAAGGAACTCCGGCAAGGATCAGGACAAAACTCAAGTAATCTCATTCCAAGATAATGACAGGAAACAATTGGAAAACGGGTATGGGGGATAGAAGACACAGCATGTACCTCCCTGCCCACTATGGGAGGTCAGGAACCCCACCCAGACTCAAATGTTTACAAACCAATATAATCTACAACAAAAACTGTAACAGTACCTATTTGAGTTTCCCTCCCAGTCAAGGACTAGGACAAAATCTAAGTGTAATCCCATTCCAAGACAAAGATAGAAAGCAACTCGGGGAAAACAGATATTTGTATAAGGGGTAGAAGACATATCAAGTACCTACTGCTGACTGCCCACAATGGGAGGTCATGTGTTTGTTTTTAAGGGTTTTACGGCGCTTGCAACACATTAAGGTCATATCAGCGCCAGTAAAAAGGAAGAAAATGGGATAGTAAAAAGTTCTAGGATTACAATTAAAGCATCCAAGAATAAGGCAAAGGGGAATTGGTTCAAATAGGAATGTAGATTCCAAGAGCACACTATCAGTGTACTTAGTTTGAGATCACCTAGTCTCATCCAGACACAAGCTCAGGTCCCCAATAAGAGAAATACACTCAAATGTTTACAAATCATATATAATACATAAACGAAACATAATACAGTGCATAATAGAGAGATGATTTACAAGGAAAAATATATCATCTCCCAAAACAAGCTATACATTTGACTTGTTTCCCTCCCAGCCAGGGCCAGGACAAAACCAAGCAATCCCATTCCAAGACAAAGACAGAAAGCATGGTGGAAAACAGATATAAGGGGATAGAAGACACAGTATGTACCCCCCCCCCCCCCCCTGCCCACTATGGGAGGTCAGGAATCCCACCCAGGGACAAAACAGGGGGGGGGGGGGGTAAATAATATTGCCATATAGAGGGGGTCAGCATTACACAAAGCAAAGTAACGATTCATATACATTTTTATATTTTTCTTTATTCACATTACAAATAGCAATCATTTATGGATCAGGCGTGGTTGTAATTCTGGTAAAACATTTTGATAATGACAGAGAATGAAGCGAATAGAAAAGCGCCAGAAGACAAAAGAGAAAAAAAAAAATTCACGGCGTTCAAGAGCCCCCATCGCCGCGCAATATTTATTCTCTTTTGTCTTTTGGTACTTTTCTAGTCACTTCATTTTCTGTTATTATCAACATAAGTGCCTGCCCCACTCACTTTTCTGAACAAAACAAATGCTGTACAATGGGAAGAGGGGTGAGGATGCGAGGAAAGTAAGGATAAAAAGCAAAAGAAAAATAATAGTAAAAATATAAATAGTAATTGATTTTTAAAAAATCAATTCATGGCAACCACAACCAAAGAATAATTTGAATTCTAAATGCCTTCATTGAACAAAGATGGCTAAAATCTTTAGTTTAATTAGACTTAGTAGATGACTAAGGGTGCTTGGAACACCTTAACTGTATTAAGGTCACATCAGCGAAAAGGAAAATGAATAAAAATGTGAACATTTCGGGTTTTCCCTTTATCAACAAAAGAGGGTGAATGAAACACTACAGACGAATGAGATAATGTGGTAGTGGCATTGTTATTCATCTCTTTAACACATTATCTCATTCGTCAGTAGTGTTTCATTCTTTCTGTTTTGTTGACAAAGGGGAAACCTGAAACGTCCATTTTATCTGTTTTCGTATATTAAATTGAAACTGATTTGTTTTGTTTTTAAGGGTTTTACGGCGCTTGCAACACATTAAGGTCATATCAGCGCCAGTAAAAAGAAAGAAAATGGGATAGTAAAAAGTTATAGAATTACAATAAAGCATCAGAGAAAAGGGAAGACAAAGGGGAATTGGTTCAAAAAAGAAACAGGTGTAGATTCCAAAAGCACACTATCAAAGTACTTAGTTTGAGATCACTAAAAGTCTCATCCAGATACAAGCACAGGTCCCAACTAAGAGGAATACACCCAAATGTTTAGCAATCATATAATATAAGGTGTAAACTAAACATAATACAATGCATAACAACAAAGAGATGATTTACAAGGAAAAAAATATCATCTCCCAAAACTATAACTATACATTCGACTGTTTCCCTCTCAGCCAAGGACTCTGACCAAGGTCAGGACAAAAGCAAACAATTTCATTCCAAGACAAAGACAGAAAGCAATTGGAAAACAGATAAGAGGGGATAAAAGACACAGCAAGTACCTCCCTGCCCGCTATGGGAGGTAGGAACCCCACCCAGAAAATTGAAACTGACATTCAATTTCACAGTATTATTTATTTCTTCGAGCAGCACCATTTACATGAAAAGGAAAATGGTATACCCAACACATGAGAGTTGATGCAAGGCGCAAAAGAAGGAAAACAAAGAGAAAAGAGAAGAGATATGTAATTTAAGATAAAATCATAATCACTTAACTACTAACTCTAACATTTATATATAGATAGTATGCACTGGGCTAAGAAGCTCACAACATTGCCACCCAGAAGTATAACAGATCAACACACAAAAGTATGTGTAACCTTGAACGTTTATAGTCAGATTAATACAGTTTGAGAATCACTCATAAATGCGGACGGCAAAAAGCAATAACAAAGAACTGTGTGAAGTCAACTTCATACTATCTAATTTAAGCCCAGTTTTACATATTGCGGGTACAGAGGAGTTCACCTGAGATCAGAAGATCAAAGACTAAGAGCAAAATATTCATGTTGCTTGTCTGAGATCTCAATCTTATTGTTTTAAGGGATTTTTTAAAAAGAAGTAAAAGTAAAAATAAGTACCAAAGACAAAATAAATAATTCAATGAAATGAGAGAAGTGGATCCTAACTGCAATTAATTATTCTGCCTGTTTGTTCTTTGTTTTAAAAAAAAAGAAAAAAAAAAGAGGTTTTAAGGCGCATGCAAAACAAATTTAGGTCATTTCAAAATCAGTAAAAAGGAAGATAATGGAACAATCAAAAGATTGTGGTCAATGCAAGAAGCATCAACAGGGTTGCCAATTCAGGAGAAAAAATTTACTGAACTTTTAAGCAAAAACATTGACGGACCCGTACCCTTTCTGAGTGCTTTACTCTAGTAAAAAGACATTATGTAGTTTCATTTTTTAAAAATTTGGCAGGGGACTGGAAAATATACTGAGGGTTTATAACATACTGAATTCCGTAAATATACGGAATATTAGCAACCTTGCATCTAACAGGGAAAAAGTAATAGACAGGAGACGAGTTCAATTCAACGAAGATTAGAAGTAAATTCATCAAGAGTAATGTGTGTGTCATTGAAGCTAGACCAAAAGCATCTAAAAGTCTCATACAACTGCCTCAGGTCCCTGTTTTGTTTGTTTTTGTTTTTTAACCCTATTTCCATACTAAAATAGAAAGTCCTATTTCCTGATTTGGGGTCCATTTGGCCCCCATGACTTGCAAAGAGAAAAATACTAGAAAGTCCTATTTCCTGATTTGGGGTCCATTTGGCCCCCATGACTTGCACATAGTAAAATACTAGAAAGTCCTATTTATTTCTTATTTGAGGGCCATTTATCCCCCATGATTGTACTATGGAAAAGTCAGTTAAAATCATATTTTCTCATTAGATGTATTTAGGCAATATAAGTTTACATCATTTTGTTGTTTTTGTTGTGACATTATGCATCTATTTATTTAGTGACATAGTCGTGACAATATGATCCACAACTTACTAGTAGATGACATCTACAATAATTGACTTGGTAATTTTGTTTCCTGTTTGCTGTCCAATATGATGAGCGCCAGTTTCAGTTACCTACTTTTTCATCAACTCTAATTAAGAAACATCTAAGTAAGTACTAACTCATTACTTTTTTTCCTTAGATGTGTGATGTATGAAGATTATTCTGACACCTATCCTATGTAACGAAAAATGAATTGATAGTATCGCTAATTTTATGATTGTAGTACCA
>NC_088365.1:48253081-48308081 GCF_034508935.2 Berghia stephanieae | reverse complement strand
GAGGGAGGTAGGAGAAACCCTAACAATCAACATACCATCCCATCAACATAATTTCTTACTATCTAGAGCACCAGGACACTCTTGATTAGAGTCATTCTAATATCAATAACAAATAATAAAATATCATTCAAATCACTCATTCATTGCATGTGCACATGTCAGCCTTACTTTTTGAAAAAAAAAAAAAATAGTAATGAATAAAATAAATTTTTATGAAAAAAAAAAACATACTACATACACCAACCTCAATTTTACCAGCAAATAAAAATTCATCTATGCCATTTAAAATAGTCATATCTCTATAAATAGAAACTTATAGGTGTAGTCTTACACAAGAGACCAACAATTACAAAATCATGTTTGTAAAACAGAGTTGAGAATCCCCCCCCCCCACCCCCAAGGCCATTTTCATAGGAAAAATCGACAACAGATATAATTTCTGATATATTTATTTTCAGACTGAGTGATAGTGTTGGAGATTTTCAAGTTGCCAATACTATGAAAATAAAAGGATTTAAAAAACCCAGAAAGTTGAGACTTGCTCAAGATTTCTGTGCTGCGCTATATAATCAACATACAAGCACCATCGACATATGCCGGCAAACTTTCATCCATGTTGGTGGATGAAGAGAAAGAAAAAAGCAAAAGAGAAAAGAAAACCCCCCCAAAAAAACAAAGCAAAACAATACATTTTTGTCTAAAGAGAAGGATAACATTACCAAGTTCCAAAAATTGTGTGTATTGGTGCTAACTATTATGAGAGTCTTAATGTTAAGAATGACTTGAAAGTTGAGAGTTCTTCTTCGACGTGTTTTGTTTTTGATCCCCCCCCCCCCCCCACTTTTACTTCATAGAAAAACATTAAAAAATCTACCATTAAAACAACCAAAGTCGTAAGAAACAAAAAAAATGTACAATTTGTCATAATTTACAGAGCATCACATGTATAATAAAATATTGAACAAATTTTTCTTTTTACTTTTATACAATATCGATACAACAAAAAGGCTGCACATTACCGCTAGACACTCTCAGAGCCCATTTTCCTATAAAACAACATGTAAGCATTCTGTCTAATTTCCTCTGTACTCAAATGGTACTCCATGTTCACTTCCTCCACTACCTCATCATCCATACGATACCACTTTTCGCCATCCAGACAATAACTGACATAATGGCCATGAGACGTACTATTAGCACCGATATGGAGGCAAACGCCGTAAAGTTCATAGACAAATCCCCGATTCTGGGTCGTCATATCATTTCGTTGAGTCACAGTGTCATAGATAACATCACGTAGGTTAAAACTTTTTAAGCGGATACTGATGGACGTACTGATTTTCGTAGGTATTTTTGCTGACTGGTCATACCTGAATCTCATGAGTTGGATAATAAGGCATTCAGGAAGCTGTCGAAGCAAGCACCTTCGCTGTAGCTTGGGTGGCATTCCACCACCAATGCACCTGTTATTAGCTCCTTCAAAATTCGACGAGATCGGGGTGGATGTTTTAAAGGCATTGTCATGAAAACCGCTATCATTTACCAAGTAGTCTCTGTGTCTAAAAGCGGACGAGAAAGCGGGAGAGGCCACAGCTTTACAGGAATAGGCCATCGATGACACGGATGGATGGGATGGTAAAATTGGAGATGGGATGACAGAGTGATGAATGGGGGATACACCGAGTGGTGTAGAGTCATGTGAAACAAAACGAGGAGATTTGCGAGTGACTGGAGTAGTGTTAAGCTCGCTCCCTCCTCTTGCGTTACTACTTTTTCTGTTGTGGTTGTCTGAAATGTTTACAATTGGCTGGGACTTTGACTGTGACGATTCTCCTACACCGGTTACAGTAGTTGGGGGCATTTCTGACAAATTCTCAATGTTGCAGAAACTGGTGAAACAGTCCTCCAGCATGACAAGGCCTGATGTCAACCGTGGGGATGCGATGGGCACGGGTAAAATGTTGAAAGATTGAAGGTTGACGGATATGTGACCATGCTCTAAGCTGTGGTAAGCTTCCACTAACTGACCCGTGAACAGACCGTCCACTACTGTGTCGTTCATCTGTTTGTGAGTCAACCATTCCAAGTCTGACAAGCGCTGAATAGCTTCTGCATAGGACTCATTTTCCAGGCCATTTGCCACTGCAATCTGTATGGTTAAAAAAAATATATTGAGCTTTTTATTGCGCAATATCCACTAAACGTGCTCAAAGCGCTTTACAAGGGGTCCCTGGTCAACAGTAACATTTAACATGTAGGACGGGACATGACGCCTGTTAGGCGATATTACAATTTTTTCGGACAGAGACAACGCTGGTAACGGCGAGGTATTCATTTTATACCGGAGTACGGTGAGAGAATGTGAGTAAAGAGCCTTTTCCAAGGACTCAACTATGCGCTGAGCGAATCTTGAACCCAGGACCTTCCAATCTGAAAGCGAGTGTCATACCACTACACCACATAGCGGCCGACAGACAAAAAAGGATGGAATATGACACGAGTTTGAATGATATTTGTTTTTAAGGGTTTTACAGAGCTTGCACTCAACTCAGCGCCAGTAATAATAATAGGGAGGTTTTACAGGTCTAGCAGCACATCTAGAAACTCAACTCAGTGCCAGTAATAATAAAAGGGAAGAAAATGGGACAATCAAAAAAATTCTTTCTAGTGTTACAATTAAAAACATGGGAAAAAGTAAGACAAAGAGAGGGAACAAATGTAGATTCCAAGAGCAATCAATGTAGTTTGTTTAAGATCCTATAAAAGTCTTCGTGCTGGCTAGAACTTTTCATATGTCAGGTGATCAGAATGTATAAAAGTCAAAACATGATCATATTTATAACGTTTTTCTCAGCTGGATACACTTTTATGCTTGTCGGAGAAATATTTCATAAGGGTGTCCGCCATTGTTCCGATAGTTTAGAGCCAGTTACTAAGTTACCATGCGTCATTATGAGGGAAGTGATGATATGACTGTTGAAGGCTATTGCTAACAAATCGTGATATTCAAAACAATCAGTTCATAACAGTAATAACAGACAGATGATTTATTTAATAATAATAATAATAATAATAATAATAATAATAATCTTTATTGTCCAAATTAAAGGCAATTCATGTGAGGTAAACAATGCTCAGTTTGGTTCATGGTATGAACATCAACACATTTACAAATACAGACACAGCCATACACGAACATACACGCTTGCACATTGTTTCTACACGTGTATACAAAAGAAATGAGCGTACATACAAACACATATACATACATACATACATCTACATACATACATACATACATACATGCAGACATACATACAAACCAGCATATCATCGTATATGCATGCCTACATTCATACATACATACATACATACATACATATATACATACACACAGACACACACACAGACAGATAGAACGATACGATATATTTGCTGGGACAGCAGATAACCATATTATAAATATAGTGTCTTATATTAAGAAGAAGATGGCAATGATTGTGATGATGATGATGATGATGATGATGATGATGATGATTCACGACACTGCTTCTCGTTATTTTCATTGGTTGTCTCATTTTTCCACAGAAGATTTGTTAATTAATTTTATGGCGGTTGGAATGAAGGTTGTCTTATGTCGATTTGTCCGACATTTTGCTTCTAGATACCGTCTTCCGGAGCGCAGAAGTTGGAATTTTTCGTTCAGCGGATGCCTCTTTTCGTTAATGTTAAAAGATTTCTTCTCAACTGCATTAATATAAGTTGTGTCAAGGCTTCTAAGGTCTGTGTTAATTATTTTTGAAGCCTCTCTGAGGGTTCTATGTAGTTTGGATTTTTCTTTTGTTCCACAGCTTCCATACCACGTTGTGATGCCAAACGAAACGATACTCAATATTAATGACTTGTAGATTTGTATCATGGTCTTTCTGTTCACATTGAAAGACCTTAATTTTCTGAGTATATACAAGCGCTGGTTACATTTTTTGATGACATTGTTGGTGTGCGATTCAAATCTTAGACTGTTATCTATAATTACACCAAGGTATTTAAACGTTTCAACAGTTTCAACCGCCTGATTGTTAATTTTTGTTATTTGTCTTGCTCTTTTTCCTATTTTTCTGTGATCAAACAGTTGTTCCTTTGTTTTTGTTACATTGAGCTCTAGACAGTTATCGGCACACCATTTGCTGAATTTACTAACTTGCTCAGTGTATTTAAATTCGGAGACGGAATCATTGAGCAGGCCGAGTATTGCGGTGTCATCAGCATACTTGATGAGTTGGCAGTTATCAAAGCTAGCCACACAATCGTTTGTATAGAGGATGTAAAGTAGAGGTGAGCTTACACACCCTTGTGGGCATCCGTTTGAAAGAGTTTTTACTGATGATATATTTGAGCCTACTCTGACATGTTGGGGGCGATCGATGAGAAAGTTGTTATACCAGTTGATGAGGTAATGGGGAAGGTTTAGAGCATGCAGTTTACTAATTAATATGTTGGTTTTCATGGCATTAAAGGCAGACGAAAAATCGACGTATAGGATTCGGCAGTAGTTGGCGGGTGAAACATCCAAGTGATTTGATATTGAATGCATCACTGTGAGGAGTGCGTCTTCCACACTAAGATTTTGTTGGTAGGCAAACTGATATGGATCAAGTATGTGTTGGTCATATATAAATTGCAACAGCTCTCTTTTCAGAATCTTTTCCAGACATTTCATAATAATTGATGTTAAAGCAACAGGTCTATAATCATTCAGCTGAGTTGGTGGATTCTTTTTGGGTACTGGAATTATAGTCGATGTTTTCCATATAATTGGGATTTTCTGTGATTTTACAAGTAAAAAATACATTATCTCCCAAAACTAATACCATACACTCAACTATTTCCCTCTCAGTCTAGGACTCTGGCCAGGGCCAAGACAAAAACCAAGTACTCTCATTTCAAAACAAAGCAACGTGGAAATGGAATTATGGTTTCAAGGGGGATAGAAGAGATAGCAACATTGACCTCCTCAGACACCATAGGAGATCTAAAGATCCCATCCATGACTGCACTGCAAAGCAATTTTTAATGAAGGATATATGCCTAGGATCAGAGCATATTTGTGTCAGTGCATGACATAATCAGTCGGAAGATGAAAATTTTGGATTTGCATCTCATCTTTTTACATTTTCTGAAAGAATATGCTCCCCTAAGCATTTTAATCTTTATTTGAAGTAAATCGGGTGATTTTTCATGAAGTTATGGTCAGATGTATGGAAAAGGTATCCAGCAATTTTTCTCAAATTTCATAGCTTTTCAACTTGACTGGCTGTAAAAAATATTTAGATGTGAAATTAAGCTTTGCTATTTCCCGAAGATGTACAAAAAAAGGTTGATTTAATCATTTATGACAAGAACTCATTTTTGATAAAAATTAACCTTCCGACTAGACTTGGCAAAATCCCAGTTCAAACCTTTTCACCATCTAACTGATTATGTCAATCACTGTAACATTTGTGGTTTTCTATATTCTGATGTAGATTGTTTTCAAGTTACTGATAAAATGAGATTTTACATTTCTCATTACAAAACTACGTATCCACACTTCAAATAAATGCTTGTTCACCACTTGTCAAACACAATGTTTTAAATCAACCCTTTAGTATATATGGTTTCAGTCACATAATCAGTAAAAGTAAAAGCAAAAGGATGGCGAGCTAATCGTGTTGTCATGGTTGTCTTTCACTTTTGAATAAATTCAAAGGAAGTCTTGAGTTTGAATCCACATAAAGACATTTGTGAATTAAAACTGGCTCTTTTTGATATCATAGACAGACTTTAACCCATTGCTTGACAGAACGCCCGATTGCGGCCACTGAATTCCAACCCCGATTCCGGCAGAACGGATTGCGACCAGTGATTCCCCATATATCAAGTGTGCTTTGTTTTGAAGCTCTTTTTGGTCAGGAAAATACACAGGACTACATAAAAAATGCGAATTTCCGAAAGTACGAGAAGGATGAAAATGAAAGTAACTTGTTACCATATCCGATTTTGACAATTATTAGTGGGATTACAATTTTATCAATTTGGTCTAGAAAACGAAGTGAAAAATAAAATAAAATGGCCTTTGATTTCCTAAATTCTTTGGTTCTTGAGACCATGTGAGACGATGATGGTGTTGGTAGTGATTCTGGTGATGAATCAGACATTGAAGTTAATTTTGAAATGGAAGAGACATCGTTAGAACCCGATATTGATGAAAATAGTGATCCAGAGCCAACCCCAGTGGAAGACTCAGACATCCTAAACAATGTAAAACTAGAGGATTTTTCAGCATTTTCGGGCCAAACATATATGCTTTGTGGTATCAAAATGTAGATAAATTGTCCCTCTATCTAACACAATTTAAAATATGAAAATCCCACTGATAGAGATGGCACAATTATTATTTTTTTTTGTGACGAGCGGTAAAATTTCCGGTATTGATAATCTCCCTATTCTTGGTTGTTGGGATTAAACTTCCTGAGATTGGGCTGTCAAGCAATGGTTTAAGATATCAAAACAGATGCCCTTTGGAAAAGAATGCCTGAAATTACAACTAGTCTAGATCTATTGATAACCTGCATTTACAACTACTTCTACGACTTTATTTATTCTTTGACACAGTAAGTTGTAAGGTGAATCTTTCAAGTCTTCAATGGTAAGAAATGAATAACCAATGTAACAAAATGATGATTACCTCTCTTCGACATTGATCTTTCAGGTCTCTTATTCTGTTTGCATTCAAATCTCCATAAATCAGTTTGAGGTTGGCTAGATGTGGGCTTGAAAAACGGTCATCGTTCATAATATTTGTAGAATCTGTAGTGAATTGAAGCATAAAATGAAAAATACACACACAAAAGAAAAAATAACCCTCAAAAATATCAAATTAAACTAGCAAACTGAAGCTTCACTTTTTAAAAATTATTTATTTGTCTGACTTTATATCTTTCCCCGATGGAAATTTACTAAGCAAAACAAAAATATTTCTTATCATCTTCATCTACATTTTGAACAAATTGAGTGATAAATATACAAAATGAGATAACTAATTACAGTTTTTTGTTTGTTTGTTGCTTTAGGTCTCTTCCAACACAATTGAGGTTATATGAGAGACCGCTGAAACAAAAAAACAAGCAATCTAACAAAAATAGTATAAATGTAAATCAAAATCATAACCTAAAGATATCATAAGCTAAATTATAAATAACCAAGAACAAACAGGCAGAAGATTTACAGAAAAAAAAATATCCACTGTCAAAAATACAATCACAAACCAAAGAAGCAGGATAGGCTAGTAAAGAGAAGAAGAAACGACATCACTATCGGATCGTACACCCATGCGAACATCATAGGTATATGATTCAAGGGTGATGCTCCATCAACCACCCGCAACTAATTACAGTCCACTTTAGATAATCGATTAAGGAAAAAAAAAAAGATTATATTGGGATAACATAACAACAATAGATCTAGAATTTACCTGCCCTTTACTCTCACAATTACAAGTGCCAAAATAAAGGCAAGGCAAGGCAAGGCAAGGAAAGGTGACCAACTTAAATAGAAAACAGGAACACCATAAGTACTGATTAAGAGAACTATCAGACAAAAAATAAAATGATCAATCAAACTCTTACCACCCTGCAGAGCCTGGCTATTTTTGTTGAGAATATTATGAACCGTCTCCAGCAACCACATCAGGAATTCTGCTGCATCTTGCTGCCTCATTGGACTATTTGGAGGAGTGATCAGGTTAGGATTCAAAACTGATGCTGCCTTCCGGAATCGAGAACCGTTGAAGACTTTGTAATCCGAATTCGCTGGGTCGACTGTGACCACATCTAAAAGTTCAGCCAAAGATGAGAGAAGTTCAGACTCAGCCACGCTGCACTCCAATTCTTTAGCGGCATCAGCTGTAAGACATTCCACCAGAAAAGGTCCTCGAGATAGGCACTGGATGGTGGCATTTATAAAACACATATTCTGTCCACCATTGACGAGACCAACTGGCTTCGGAACAGTTGGTTTGAACCCAATGACATTCATAAATTTTGATTTGATAGATGATGAAGATGACGATGATAAAAGAGATGCTTTTGGTAAGATCTTATTGCTAAAATTAGAATCAGCTCTCAACGAACGGCGTTGTAAGTTGTTTGATGACCACATTGGTCTTTGTTCTACTGACTCAAAACTATGCTGCTGAGGGATCATATTTCCACCACCACCATTTGTTCTAGTAACTATACTACCACTCATCATATTCTGGTTCATTCTATGATGAAGATTAGTCCTCATATTAAGGTCACCGGCGTTATTCCAGTTTTGAGTTACAACCGGGGATGCCATCTTTCCATGTTTGAGTGCATCCTGATAGGTTGCTGATGTTGGACCTACAGAGTATATTGGATGGTCCTGACCAGGGACCACAGTTGCATTGGGTGGATAGTAAAACTGACCGGTTTGCTGTTTCCCAAAATAGGGAAATCCGTAGTTCATCTGTTGAGCCTGATTCATGGAAACGTTGAGCTCTGCTCCTGGTGTACTGTTTAGTCCAGCCATTCCCAATGCTTGCTGCAACTGTTGCTGTTGTTGTTTTTGTCGCTCAATTTGCTTCATGTTCTCCTCATGTTGCAAATGGTTTTCCCAATGGGCCCTTAGACTGGCGACTAAATGGCCAAGATCAGTCTGGCCAAGGAACTGTGTGTAGGTGAGGGTGATCAGTGTCATAGTTATCAGGATATAGGGCATATGGTGCAGCATGTAGAGAATCAAACACAGCAAACCTAGTCCAGCTGACTCATAGAGCCAAATGGTCTTCTTTTCTTCCTCATTTCTGTAGATGGATAAAAAAATAAATATTTGAAAACACCATTTCATTATCAATTAAAGATAATTTAAAATGGAATCTCATCCAATTTGAGATGAGGAATGTATGTGTGAAAAAATCATTCGAAAAAATTCTAAAAATACTCAAATTAATATTAACAAAGAGGCAAAAGTTAATGCTGTTAGTCATTCCACTCATACTACTGCTGAAAGCAATGCCTGAAGGATACTTTAATGAAAGATGGAAAACTCAACAATGAATGAGTTCATTTTCTATCTCTGTCTCTATAGTAAAACAAAAATTACACTCCAGCATGGCTTCCTCCAACTCATTCGAATGTCAAAATGTTTTCCTTATTATTCTTTGTTATCATTCCATTCCTTCCTCGAACAAATCTTTATCTCAAACACACAATTTCCTCAATCTAATTTCACTCAGCCAACATAAAAAAAACTTTGAACTGCCGTAACTACATTTCTAATCAAGATAGAAACAAAATTCAAACTGTTTTGTAATCTGTGTTGCCAGCTCTTTCATATGACATTGGTTTCAAGTGTGTGAGGTACATTTAGAATTTCTATTAAACTTAAACTCCCTAGTGAAGGCAGGGCCAAAAAATCATTAAATAGATGAGGAGGAGCGAAGGAGACAACACCAAGTCTAAAAGCTCTATACAGAGGTATCCAGGTAAAAATAACGGTCCACTTTCAATCAAACTTACACTTACGGACAGTAGTGAGACTCTATCGGCGGCCACTAAGTTAGTGGCACTGGCACTGGTGGATCAAACAAAGTGAAAGTGAAAGTGCCTGCCTTCGGCTTCGGCTTCACTTGCTCACTAGTGAATAGTTAAGTATAGGGAGTGGCTATTCTCATCCCCCTAGTCTAGGATGCTAGTCTTCATAATAATAGTAGTCCACAATTGTTGTATGTTTAATCCAAAGGTTGTAATGCAGTAATTTGTTAAGTTTCTTGTCACAAGTTGCACAATTAAAAAAAAAAAATCAATCAAATCCAAATCGCAAAAAGCCGGCGACGTTTTTTTCGGTAATCAGCCAATCGGCCGGGGGGGGGAGATGAGAATAGAGGCAGCCTTAACTATAATTAATGTAAGGAAGTGTCAATTGCCAAGGAGTGAGTCCTTGGTAGTTGACGGTTCATCAATTGCCAAGGAGTCAAATTGGAACTCTTCGGCCGCATGTGGTGATTTCAGTCGGGCCTCAATCAGCTGCATGTGGTGATTTCAGTCGAGCCTCGATTTGCGCGCATAAGAATCTCGAACCCGGTCACTTTCTTTTCTTCCATTCGCCATTCACTCATTCCTTGTCAATCGTTGTGGAAAGGATCAAGTCAACACTTGTTGGCATTTGTTTTTAATTTTTATGTCTTTTCACAAATTCCAAGATGAGTTAAGATAATATCAAACAAAAATTACTGTTGATTTCGGATTCAGCGGGGGGAAAAAAACAGAAGGACGAAGTGGCAAATCCCTGCCAAGATGTCCTAGATTAAAAGAGAAAAGTAAGATTTCCTTTATTTTAAAGGAAATATACTGTACATCGTCTTAATACGGAATAATGAACGTAAAATATTTGTGCAACAAGATCAATCCGTGGCATTAATAGTAAATAGTTGATGATCTACCAACTGGCAAGGTCCGTAACAAAAAGAGGAAATATAAGAGAGAGAGAGAGAGAGAGAGAGAGAGAGGGGGGGGGGGGGGAATGACAGAGAAATACATACACAGAGGAAAAAATGGCAGAGAGGGAAAAGAGAAAATGACAGAGAGAGAGTGTGTGTGATAGAGAAAAAAAAAAGAGAAAATGACACAGAGAGAGAAAGAAGAGTAAAAGAGAGTATTAATTAATATTAATACATAACATCACTCTGTGGCAATGCATCACTTCGTGACACTAAAGGTACTCCGTGGCAGTTAAAAGTACACATGCGTAGTTGATGAACTGACACGGTCCTTGGCAATTGACGATTTGACAATTGTCAAGGTCCTTGGCAATTGACGCTCCCTTAATGTAGGCACTTGCAAGAATTTTTCAAAATAGTGATATCGGTATTAATTTAGCGTAGAAAAATAAAGGGGAGTGAAACATTTACTAAAGTGAAAAAACTATCGCTCTATCTCAACTAGTTAAAAAGTTATGACCTTTTATGTGGTGAAAAATCTCTATAGAAGCTTATAGGAAAATATGTGACCAAGACACAGCAACCCAATGGATAATCAAGTATAATTCAGAAACGGCTTCAGATACAACTTTGAAATTTTTACATGTGGTAATTCAACATCTCTGTAATACATTGCAAACAGAAAAATAATTATTTATTGAGAGAGAAAAGTATAGTTTAGAGGTGAAACAGCTGAAATCAAGGAAAAATAGATCACGACATGCAAATGAATGACCCATTGGAATTTTGGAAAAGTCCACAATTAAATATTTATTCACTCGTAGATAGACCAAATACACCACTGAATCAGCGTCATTTAGTTATTCACTTTGAACTTTTCAAAATGAAAATAGACCTCATAAAAGCAGAGATATGGACTGATAAATGTTTGAGGTGGTGTATTAGTGTTTAAAATGATCGAAAATAGGTGATTTTAAAAACTTCCGCTCCCCCGTTCCCCTAAATTGGACAGACGTCCGTCAAAGGATGAAAAACGTCAAAATCAACAGTGAAAAATCAATCGGTAAAAAAAAGGAAGAGAATTGTAAATTATAAAATGAATGCATGGACATGATAACGCCAATTAATTAAATAATTTAAAACAAAAATAACTTCCATAAATGGAATATATTGTAAGATATACAGATGTAAAGTTTTGATGTGGATTGACGAAGTTATCTCTCAAACGCAGCAGACGACAGGAAGTGAATCAGTATAAGAAAATGGCAGCTTCTGTAAACAATCGAGGCCAATTACTGTTTTTTGGGGAGCTCTAACTTTTGAGTGCAAATGTATTTTGCTCTGAAATTTTTAGAGAAGCTACTTTAATATGTATCTCAGAAGGACTTGTTTTTATTAAGAAGGACCATCTCTGGTTTAAAAGTTATAAGCGTTTAAACACATATACTCTCTTTACACAAAGATTTCTCAAAATCATGATATAAAAAGATAATAATATTACCATCATTGTATGTAGAATTTTATGCCCTTTCCAATGATATATAATACATGCCATTTCATTCCACTGAGAAAGAAGAATGAATATTTTAAAATCACTCCCAAATTTTTTCCCCTCAAAAACGGAAACAGAAATCCTCGCCTGTTTTCAACTCGCGAGAGCTACTTCTTGCAAGTGCCTAGTCACAGTTGGCAAAGGCGGCTTACAATTTTCAGGGTCAGGACAAACTTGGGTTTCAGTCTATCAGAATCTAACCTAAAATTCCAAAATGGAAACTATCCATAACATAGATGTTATATTGTATAAGGAAGTCCAGCAAAGCATTTCTTAAGCCTTATCACTTATTATTTTGAATCAGTGTTTTATATTATCAGCCTCACGAGACTCACCCAGCTTCACGAAGAAGTGATTTCACAACGACGTCAACCACAATAAATGCCAGAAATTCCAGTCCAATGTAATACAACCACTCCGTCAATGCCATGACTGTAGGGCTGGCGTAGTTTTAAACTAATCAGCGCATTTAGTGGATAATACCCACATTTTACTGCCCTATGTCAGTCTCGGTAAAGACAAAATTATTGTTTTTCGTTTGAATTAGCGACAAAATGGCGGCTAAAAATAAAGTTGGTTCAAAACTCAACTTTGACCTCTCGGCTTGTCACATAATAAGTTGCACCAAAATTTTCACGAGCCAAACCAAAGAAGGGCCCTCTAGATTTATGACCAATCAAAACGCGCGACTTGTGACACGCCCTCAATCGCACTCGGACAAATATAGCTGGTTGTTTACAAACAACAATACAAAGGAATCTGACATCACTATGCTGGGTTTTTTTGTTTTTTTTTGTCTTTCAAGCTAGCAATGTGATACGTTCTCACTAGATTCTCTCATTAAGACTATAAACGTTGTGCTGTCGACAGCAATTATAATACATGTGTAGTTTGCTTAGTCTAACATTAGCTAGCATTATTTGCTTTTTATTTTTTTTATTTTGAGCATTTATATAGAGAAATATCCACTAAACGCGCTCAAAGCCCTAGCCAACAGCAATACGAAACATATAGAACGAGACATGATGTATGTTAGGCGATATTACAATTTTTTTCCGACAGTTTACACCTGAGTACGGTGAGAGGATGTGAGTAAATAGCCTTTTTCGAGGATTCAAATGTGCGCCGGGCGAGGCTCGAACCCAGGACCTTCCGAAAGCGAGTGTCATACCACAAGACAACATAGCCGTATTCATTCGGACGATTGTACGAGGGGCATGGTTATGCTCTCTCCCACTTAAAGTCCATACTGAAGATAAACGCAACATTTTTGTGGTGTAGGATGGCGTTAGGCTATTGATGCCATGCATTTATCCAAAAAACTCATAACATCTACCAGCCGGATATAACGCTCCAACGCGCAAAACTATGGTATGCCTTAACGTTTATTGTCGGATTGAGGGCGCTTAATGAGAACTACTCATAAAAAGGCTGACTAAAAACAATAACAAAGAGGTGAGTTACGTCAATTCCGTTCTATATAGCTCTGTATCACAATGATTATGGCCTCCTGTGACAGAGATGATTTCTAATGGGCGCGATCTATATTCATGTCTTCCTTCAACCTAGTCATTGATCACATGATTTGCTGCTGTACAACGATTTGACCTTTCTCAAAACATACCTCTGCGTTTATGAAAGTTGTAAACATACCCATGAGTCATGCTGAGCAAAATGACCAATTGGAACGTTGGATATTTCTCAAACTGTGAACACTTTTCATTATGTGGGTCATTTTGAGCACACTTTGCAATGCGTGTTTTCTTAGAGTCGTGAAATTCATTAAATGTGAACTATAGTCTGGATCCTATACTTAAGAGGCTACTACAACGACCACGAAGAAGAAGAAGAAGATTACGTTTCATGGGTATTCTCAGTACCTCACACTCTGCTGGATTAAAGTCCGCAAACCACCTCTTTTTCCAATGTTGAAGATTATTTAGACCTCGATGTAATTGGATTGCATCTGACATATCATTATCGATTGTTCTATACAGTAGGAATTAATCAGCGAAAAATCTAGCCTTCAAGGTTACCATGACAGGAAGGTCGTTGATGTATATTAAAAACAGTAAAGGCCCCATTACTGTTCCCTGGGGAACGCCAGACATTACACTCTCTATATCAGAAGCCTGGCCATCAAGGATAACGTTTTGAGACCGATCTCTCAGGAAACTGGAAATCCACGAGAGAATTTTTCCTTGGAGACCATAATAATAGCATTTGTTGAGTAGGCGCTCGTGGGGAACTTTGTCAAATGAAATGCCGTTGAAAAGTCTAAGAGAATGCAATAAATTTGTTTGCCTTATTCAAGCTGTTTGATAAGTCTTGAAGGGTATTTATGAGCCGCGTCTCACATGAGAGTTTCTTTCTAAAACCGTGTTGATAATGAGACCGTAGGATGTTAATTTCAAGGTGGGTAATCTCGTGACTATGTAAAATATAATATGCGGCATTAGTTTGCTGCAGGTAGGAGACACAGTGCGACATATCTCAGATTTGGTTTTATCCCCTTTCTTGTATAACAGTGCAACAAATGCCTCGTTCCATTGACATAGAATAATTCTCTGGGTAATCGAAGCACGAACAATAACTGTAAGTATTGGTGCAATTTCATGAGCGAGTTCTTTTAAGAATCCTCCTGGGGTATTATCGGGACCCGTTGCTTTGTGTGGGTTGATGTTAAAGAGTAGTTTAAGCACCCCTACTTCGTTGCTATCTATTTGAGATAGTGGGGCATGAGTAATTTATTTGAGCTCAGGCAAGTTATTGTTGTTCTCTTGTGTAAAGAAAGGGTGAAATTTATTATTCAATAGTAGCTTTGGTCTTTGAGTCACTGTGTAATGTTATTTATCTTTCCTAAAATGGTGCCACCCCCGATTGGCCATATTTTTTGCTCTTGATAAATGCCCAGAATTTCTAAGGGTTTGACTTTTGATTTTCTGTGAGCATTGATGGCACATACGAGTTCTGATTGTGTTTCTTTCTTACGGTTCTTTTGCTTGTTGGAAAAATGAGACAGAAATGATGGCCTACCTGCGACGTGTTAAGTGCATGTCGTCTACCAGGCATACAGGCGAAAATATATTTTTTAAAAACAAAACAAAAACAACCGGGCATTTAGAGGACCAAATCGGACTGAAAAATTATCTTTCACGCAATTGGGCGGAATTGGAGTTTAAGCGCTGGACACTTATACATGAAACCACTGCAGCCACCTGTCCAACATGTACCCGATGTGGGCAAGAACCCGAAACGCAGAGCATATAGTCGAACGGTGTGTTGTGACGATGCTACCAGGCGGGTTCGCGACGGTGCACGAATGCGGACCGGACTTTGCTGATTGGGTCGATCGCATGACGTAACTATAGTACTCTAGTCGGCCATGGTCGATCGTCATAACATAGTAGTGTGAGAACCATCCATAAGAGGCTGCCAGTGTAGGTGGCTTGTGTCTTCTACTTTTTTCAACTGAACCATTTCTCTATGATGATGAATGATGACCCGGAAGTAGGAAGTTGTTGTTCAATGGATACCGCTGATCAGTTTTCCACTTTCAATGTATTGCCACGTTCTAAAGACGATAGCCCACATCGAACGAGATAGAATTGTCTTGATTCTCTATTGTTGACATTTTGAATTATACCAACTAGATCAGCTCAGATAGACTTGTCATTTGATTCAATATACAGAATATTTACTGCACACGTCTTTCACTTCATTTCAATAAACACAATCGCACTTGCTTCGGCTTCAACTTCGACTTCATTCAACTTCATACACAAAATCAAAACACTAGATGATAGATGTGAAGATGAAACGTTAGGGTTATTGTTTCAATGAGATGCCTTCTGCCAATGATAACTCAGGCAAATATCAAGAAGTAGATCTACACAGTTTTGATTCAGAGGTAAACAAGGAAGGAGCAAAGGAGATGGCAAACGAACCAGCAGGTGATCCTGATCTCTTCTTACTTTCTTTCTATTTCTACTCTATCTAGACTAGAGATTGTCTAGTTTTGGTCTTAAGCATTTTTTCTTTCATCACTTATCGTACTTATCTTTAGCTATCAGTCTTAATTAGGTTAAAGCTATATTGATAAACAAATAAGTTCGATTAAAGAATGGATGTCAAAGTCAAAGCTTCATTCAATGAGCTTGTTGTATCTAGATAGTATTTTTGAGACATTTCTTATCCTTATCACATCAATGATCAACCAGAAACAAATCACTTGAATTCGAAATCAAATGTTTGGACATCCACTGTTAAAAATGAAGGGAGGCCTTCTGCACATTCTTCGAGCTAAGGGAAGCAACCCAAGTATTCCTTTAAATTTGACAAACTCTAAAACAAAAACAAAACAAACAAAAAAAAAATATTCTAGCCCCCTCAACTAACCCTATTAGCAGAGAACCTTTATATAGAGAAACCTCAGATACTGGTTTAAATGTTGACTTATCTGAAGGCACGGAAATGGGAGCCCAGTCTGTTGTCAAGATATCAAGAGCAATTTCAATGTTCAATGGTGTTCTGCCATCAAAAATCTGTAAATCAATCATTCAACAAACAAAGATTTGTAATTCCCTCGATTTCTCAAAGATATGAAGAATAACGTTGGAAGTGGGTGACCAACACAAGACAGGACAATTTGATTTAAAAAAAAAAGAAAAAAAGATTGTAAGTCAGCTGTACTCTGAATAAATATTTTGTGCGAACTTCAATTTGAAGATTCCAAATTCACTACAGCAAAGCAAAACAGCCTATCTATTGAGCTTTTTTTATTTAGTGCAATATCCACTAAACATGCTCAAAGTGCTTTACAAGGGGTCCCTGGCCAACAGCAACATTTAACATGTAGGATGGGACATGATGCCTCTAAGGCAATATTACACTTTTTTTTCGGACAGGGATAACGGTGTTAACGGCCAGGTACTCATTTTACACCAGAGTATGGTGAGAGAATGTGAGTAAATAGCCTTCTCCAAGGACTCAACTATGCGCTGAGTGAGGCTCAAACCCAGGACCTTCCGATCCGAAAGCAAGTGTCGTACCACTAGACCGCATAGCCGCACAGTCTATCTAAAATAAGGCAAAGTCATAACTTCTACATTTGATGTATCACACAAAACCAACCCAATTACCCTTGTAATTGTGGCAGCTGAAGGTCGTTTTGAAGCCCCTTTCTCAACTTATTTCAGTGGTTGTCTGAGAAAACCGAACATTAGAGAACAATTTCATCACCAGTGTAATGCATAATGCAACTATCAAACTTTCAATTTTGCTGTCATCCATTTTGGAGGGAGGGAGGGGGAGGAAGAGAGAGAGAGAGAGAGAGAGAGAGAGAGAGAGAGAGAGAGAGAGAGAGAGAGAGAGAGAGAGAGAGAGAGAGAGAGAGAGAGAGAGAAGGGGGGGGGGGGGGGCAGGCATGGGAAAATCTGCTTTCAGATTCTTAAAAAAATTTCGAATGAAGGGCCGGATCTAGTTTTAAAACTTATGCTATTCCATAACCGAGGGGCACTGATACTGTTAAATTTGTTTGAAAATTTTCTTACATTAAGCTATAAAGAGTCAACAGATCTCAAAGCTCGCACTGGTTTATAGGGAGAAGTTAGGTCATAGATGTAAGGAGCGGGAATTTCATTCATGGATTTATATGCATAACAAAGAATCTTAAAATCAATTCTGAATACATTTTAAAAATGACAAAATAGTTTTAATTGTATCTTTTCATCATCGTTTTTATTTGTGTAACTCTTTTAACATCAATCATGGTTCTTATAAATCCTCAGCTAACAAGCCAAGTACCCCATCTGCACCTGAAAGTTTGAAATACATCAGCCTGGTATTGCTCACAGCCCAAAATGCACTTCTCATTCTTGTTATGCGTTATGTACGAACCAGGGAGGGGGAGATGTTTGTATCCACCACTGCTGTCATCATGTCAGAAACCTTCAAATTTTTGGCCTGTCTAGGAATAATTTTTGTTCAGGTAAGCAGTTCTGGCAACATTGGACATTTGTTTTCTTTTAAATTGGTTTCGACCTTGAGAGATTTCAGAATGACTAATAAAAGTATCTATTTTTTCAAAAGGTTTGAAATTTTATTAATCCAACTCCATCTGCTTGTGCAAAATGATTTGTGTAAAGCTGTATTTAAACATTTTTCTTTCCTTGCCCAATTACAACAGATGCTTTCATGTAGGAGAGTGAGCTTGTTTCATTAACTTCAAGATAATTAAATTTCTTAATTCTATTCAGCTTGACTTTTAAATCGATCTTCTTCATTTTGTCTATTCCGACACAATACCAGACTGGCGTGATGGGTCACTCATTGTATTGTATTGTATTTAGTATATCTGTATTATATATAAATGAGTAAAAATGACTCGCACTGCTTCTACGTACAATGCGTAGAAACAGGCGCCTTGGACAAAATGTGAGTCATGTATACTCATTTTGATACGCTCTGAATTGTTAGTTTAATTTATAGATCACTGTCTGCACTACAAGATATCCATCAATAATTTTATTGTACATATATATATATATCAAAGAGAACTTTATATATATATATATATATATATATATATATATATATATATATATATATATATATATATATATATATATATATATATATATATATATATATATATTATATATTGTCATTATTGTCTTGTTTTTTTTATTTATACAGGAAGGCAGTGTGAAAAGGTGGTTAGATTTACTCTACAGAGATATAGTGTGTGAGCCGATGGATTGTGTGAAAGTGTGTGTCCCATCTCTCATTTATGTGCTTCAGAATAATCTTCTTTACGTCGCTGTCTCCAACCTAGATGCTGCCACATTTCAAGTGAGATATAAAAAAAAAAGAGTGGAAAAATTGTTCTCAAGTTTTTAACTATCTATAGTTCACCACGATTGAAAATTGAAATCTAGAGGTGTCTAAATAAGTCAATAAAATATATGGTAAAATAACAGGAGTAAAAATGACTCTTATAAAAGATACAAAACAAAGTAAACGACGTTTCAATCTTTGGCCTTCCTCTAAAATGCCAAGGTAATATAACATATTTCCTTTTCTTGTTTACCTGAAGAAGGCCAAAGGCCGAAACGTGGTTTACTTTGTTTTGTCTCTTTGGATTTATTTTTATTTCCCTTATTTTACTATACATTTTGAAAATTGAACAAACTTGTTAGATTTTCCATTCATTAGAACTTGAGAGAATTAAGACATATGTTCTAATAATATAGTGGTATACATTGGTATATATGTTCTTTTTTAATAAAGTAATAGAAACCCTCTGTTAAAACATAGTGATGCAGACATAATCATTATTGTTTTTATAAGATTTTAACAAAATGCGTGCAGAGTACTGAAAGGTATTTATCCGATCATTTATTTTGTCTGAAAAAAGGTTGTATCATTTTTCTATATTATATAATTGTAATATTATTGTAGTCTAAAAACAGTTGTAGTAAAGTGGTAAGTTTCTTTTTTGGTCTTAATGTGTATTATCTTTGTATATATATTTTGATGAACTTCGTAAAAAATTGATTGAAAGATGAAGATATATTTTGGAATATTAAAGGGATCCCGATTGGGACCAAGATTGATCCCGTTTTTCTGACCCCCTGTCCACCCAGCAGTTAATGGGTCACTGAGTCTGTTAGATTTGGTGGAAAGTACTTTGCGATAGACTAGTGTCTTATCCAAAGGATAGCAAGCAATTGCTATTGTCTGTTTCACGCTATAGAAACCAGGATAAACTCCGGTTCCATGGGCTCTGAATAGACCTGTAAATTCTCAGTCAATTAACTGAAATCAGTCAATTTGTCAAATTCAAATATTTACAAAAAGGAAAGAAAGAAAGAAAGAAATGAATTTTTAAAAATAGAATTCACAAATCGTAGTCGAATGACCGTAAAGTAATTAGGAGTGTTCCACAGCGCTACGCATAGCTCATGGGGACCGTTTATATTAACGATGTATATATTGCCAAGACTAAGCGACGCTTTTTATAAAAGGCGTGTCTGAACACATCCCTGGGTATTTTCACACATCCTTCGTTAAATTATTTTTTCACTTTCCAAACCCGTCGTGATCCCAACTGTAGCCAATTTTAACTGAGCCACCGAGCGATAAATTTCACTGTTTCATCTAAGCCAAAATTGACCACATTTACCTGGCGAGTCTCAAAAGTATGATAAAGTAAATTGCGAATGTTATGTAGACACCTTCAAATCGAAAGTTAGGATAGATTGCTACAAGCACATTTCGATTGCCTCACGTTGTAAACAAACTGGTTGACCGTTTCTTCACTGATTGGGTACCTGATTATAAGGAACAATGGTAAGTAGCCTAATTAATTCCCGTGCAAATCAGGACGTTTTCTGCCATTGTTTTGCTCAAGCCCAAGCGAGCTTGCTGTTTTGTGGCGATTTACCTTCATTTCGATTCTTTGAATTTTTCCGCTACCTACGCCTGCCAAAGTTTCTTCTTGATAATTCACTTCTACTTAAAAATTCAGTGTATTGGCCAGAAGTCATATTTATTTAAGTTTTTTTTTTCTGTCATTTACTGATTGAAAATCAAGTTTGCTCATTGCTACATTATTCTAATGTTCTCACAATGGCTTAGCTGTTCGTGGATCGCAATTCAGACTTGTGGAGCATCGATAAAGATGTGAGGAATAAATTCAATAGGTCATGGCTAGAAGTTAAAGATGATAATGGTGATTATTTCTCTGACTATGTCAAAAAATTCCAGAGGCAGGAATATGATTTTGATTTTGATGAAGTCATCTTTACCTATATGAATGACATGCTTATTTAGCATTCCTTCTACATCAAATTATGGCAGTCATACTTCCAGTAAGAAATAACACCCACTATTTTAATGTATTGTATTTATCACTCTCCTCTCCAATGATGCCCTTATTTAAAAAAAAAAAAAATTGAATCTTCAGTTTGTCGAAGAGTTTCAGTCAATTTTTATAGAGCTCATTTACAGGTCTATCTGAAAGCCTACTATTTTTTTTTTCTAGAATATTAAAAACATGTATTTGAGATACTGATTCCATTTAATCCCGAATGATATTATCTAATTTTTTTCTTTTTCTTTTATGACAGGTTACATACCAGCTGAAAATCCTTACCACTGCCATCTTCTCTGTTGTTCTACTCCGCAAAGCCCTCAGCAGACCTCAATGGGCTTCCTTAGTCATCTTATTTGCCGGTGTCGCCATTGTTCAGATGCAGCCAGAGGGCAAAGCTAAGGAGGTTGCCACTGAGCAGAGTGCCTTTAAAGGACTGATAGCCGTTATCATCTCCTGTTTCATGTCTGGATTTGCCGGGGTATACTTTGAGAAGATTTTGAAAGGCACAAGGCAATCCGTTTGGCTTAGGAATGTGCAACTAGGATTTCTCGGAGTGGTGATCGGAGTTATCACTATGTATATCAAGGATGGCACGAAGGTCCAGCAAAATGGATTTTTCAACGGTTACGACAGTGTTGTTTGGTTTGTTGTGTGTCTCCAATCATTCGGCGGTCTGTTAGTCGCTGTTGTTGTCAAATACGCTGATAACATCCTGAAAGGTTTTGCTACGTCAGCTGCTATCATTGTCTCTTGTATTGCTTCCATGTATTTCTTCAACTTTCAGATTTCTATGCAGTTTTCAGTGGGCGCATTGCTGGTCATGGTGGCTGTGTACATGTACAGTAAATATGTACCCCCTCCAGCACTCCCAACGGCTAGGAAGATGTAAGGCTTTGTCATTTAGTGTAGAGTAGATAAACATAGTGTTCGGTTAGTCTTCAGCATGTAAACAGATACAAGTAAATATACACACGTGTCATTTGAATTATCATCATCATCATCATCATCATCATCATCATCATCATCATCATCATCATCATCATCTTCGTTATTATCACCATCTCATCATCATCATTATTATTATTATTATTATTATTATTATTATTATTATTATTATTATTATTATTATTATTATTATTATTATTATTATTATTATTATTATTTTGAAAAAAAAAATCATGCTAAGTGGAATTATAATGTGTACCCCCACCCTTACCCCCTTTGCTTCCATTCAAGATCTTAAATATTAACTTAATTCTTGCTACTTTTTGTCCTGGGTTTCATTTCGTTCGGTTATAAGACCAAGTTTTTAAATGTTATTTAAAAAAATGAAAAATTTTTGCGAAATAATAAAAACTTGGGTAACAGGCACTTGTGCAACATAAAAATTAGAAAATTCACGAATGTGATTACCAGACAAAGTAGAAAGAAAGTACAACAGAAAATCATCCCCCCCCCTCCCCCACACACATACACAATTTTTTTTTTTTTGCTTGTAATTCTTTTGTTTTGCTTTGTCTGGTTCTGTCACATTAACATATTAACAGATTTTTATCTCCAAATAATGCATTTTAAAGATTTTTTTTTTGTTTGTTTTAGGACTGGAAATTGGAAGTCTTAACAAAATTTGCTTTGATTGAGATAATTATTGCTGTTGAGTGCAATGTTATATTAATAATATTATATTATATTGCTTCATGTTTGCTTATTCTTATCAATGCAGAGGGGAAGCAACTGCTTTGTCGGAAAAGAATGTCTTGAAAGTGGTTTAAAGGTATGGCGGGATTCAATTGGGTTGTTTTTTTTTTTGGGTTTTAAAAAAAATACCTTCATCTGATTCTTTCTTTTGAACTCAATTTCAAATTGTGTTTTGTTTGTTTTTGTTTTTTTTAAAATACATTTTTTTCTTCCTATTTTCTCACATGTTTTGAATATAGAGAGAAAAAAAATTCTTGTATGAAGGCTGTGCCAAGGGATTGTTTGATGTCGCATTTTGAAGATAAATGTATTTTAACACGAGAACTCACTGAATTTTAAAAACTTACCAAAGGAAACGTTTTGTTTATGAATGTATTGATGCATTTCAGTCTTAAATTATTCCTATATTTTTGCTTTTCAAAGTAATCATGATGCGAGCTCAACAGACTATGACCACAAAAACATTCAACATTTCTTGTTTGTTTTTGAAACTATTAGTGCTACGGATTGTTTTTCAATTCTTGAATTAGAAAAGCAATGTTCTTTCGCCACAGATTTCATATTGATATATTTGTCTTTTCATCATATATGGAATGAGAATATTCTTGTGACACAGCCTCATACGCATTACTTCAATGTACTTTTCATGGATCAATACAGGGTTTAAAAAAAATAAATGGAAGTTGACAGTTTAACATTGTTATGGACAAAATGACTATCCTTTAACTTTAATTTTTCATCTAATATGTTTGGTTTATTTATTTTTATTTGAAAAGGTTCAATACATAATAAAGTAGCTTTGTTAAAACCTTTTTATTAAGCCGGTCAGTCCACTTCCCCTTAAAAGCAACCGATTATTCGTCTTATTATTATTAAAATTAGTTTAAATTTCATCCCCTGTTGTTCAAAGAGCTGTGGATGATAGTTGTGATTTGTTTTTTGTTTTTTTTTAAAACTTTATTTTTCTTGTTACAGTATAATTCGTCACTACATTGCTGAAGTTTGTTCTTGAGTTTTCTTAATAGAGTCTGTGATATTTATTCTTTGCTAAATATAATATAAACATGGAGAATTTCTGCATCGTTTACCAAAGTTGTTTTAACATCATAAGATGTGTTGAACCACCCTTCATTTTGTGACATCTCATATTGACATTGTTCCTTTTTTTTTGTTTTGCTATTATTATTATTATTATTTAAAAAAAATTGCAAAATATAATTGTTCGTAAGTATTATTAGGACTAGGAGATGCTTTCAAATGTGCAGGCGAAATTGATATTTTATATGATGACCAAATGATAGTTAGAAATCCACCCAATCACCGCAGAGTATTACAACAATATAAATATACAGATTTGAGGGCTTAACTGTATAATTTTAATATTATATTCATGATCGATTAAGTATTAATTTCAATTTTGGTTTGATTTTCACTTTTGTAAACTTCTATATGGATACCAGTTCAAATGGGGTGTGTTGTAATTAGGCATACAGTTTAAACATGATGTAAAAAACAAAAAAAAAAAAGAATAAGAGAAGATCCATTCCATGTTGATATTTTGATTTTACTTCAAACAATCCAATGTTGTAGAATTTTACCTTAAAATCAAAATGATCAGTTTTGATATGTATGTAATAGGATGTATAAGGTGTAGGAATGAGGAAGATAGCAGATTTTTCCCCCCTTCTATATTCCATTAATTTGTGCCATAGCAAGGAAGAGTACAGGCAGTGATCTGATTGTTAGAGGAGTCGTCACTGCATTTGTCCAACATGATAGAATATACAGGATTTCCAATGATCTATGAGTTACATAACGTAAAGATTGTACTAGCAATTTCAGATTGATTTTTTAAAATTTTTTTGTCTGTCCTAATTGACAATTCTATAAAGATCTTTAATTCAATAGACTTCCTGAAAACAAAGTTTTGTTACCAGAGATAGCATATAAAGGAGTTTAAAGCATTAGCCTAATGCATTTAAACCCAAATTGGTCATTTTAAAACATAGTTATAATGCCTACAGTGTTATTATCCCTTGAAAACTACGAATTTTTCCAATTTAAGTTGGCAGGTCTGCTTATTTGCTTTTTTTGTTTGTTTTTTTTCTTTCCTTTTACTCAAATTGACGAGGAATAAGTAGATGAAGCGTTGTGAATTTATTGACAAAGGACAAGAGAATTATTTAATTTTTCAATTAAAAAAAAACTAAACTGTTCACTTTCCCTCGCTTCTCCTCTCTTCCTCCCTCCCCCACTCTATGATTCAAATGGTATAATGTCTGTCGCAAGTTACTGGGCAGCATGGTTCAGTGATACAGTCTTTGCTTTGTACCCGAAAGATACCGAATTCGATCACCTGTCGCTGTGCTATGTGGCCTTGAGCAAGTCACCTCGCCCTAGCACAATTTGTGGCACTGCACTGCGGCTGACGCCTGGGTTATTCCAGGCCTCCCTTGGAATAGACCCTAGAGACAAATTTCACCTATGGGATGAATAACGGGAATTTTTTAAAGTTTGATTATTGCTGTCTCTTCTGTAATTGACATTTATGATAGTTGAAACCGTTTAAGGGAAGTGAGAAGGAAATTCTGGTAAAAACTCTGATCCTCCTTTTTATTTAAACCTTTTATTATTGGTTTTGATTGCAAATGTGAGGAAGGACATCGATTGTCTCACTGTGGTGTCATTTAAAATGAAACTTAGTATTATGGCTAGGTATACAAAATCATCCGGTTAAGAAAATATCTAAATCATTTAATTATTGTTCGTTTTGTACATACCAATTTCACCTCTCTTCCCTGTTGTTAATTTTTTTTTGGTTAATTTAAACATAATTTTTCATCCTCCTATTCTCTGTATTGGAGATCTGAATAGCTCAGTTGGTAGACCACTCGTTTCACACACATAGGGACCAAGGTCGGTCCTGGATGCAGTCAAGATTTTTTCTGACCCCCTGTCCACCCAGCTGTAAATGGGTAGCTGGGTCTGTCAGACCTTGTGGAAAGTACTTTACGATAGATTAACATGCTATCCAGAGGATAACAAACAATTGCTATTGTTCGTTTCATGTTATAGAAAGGACTATTTTGTTTCTGTATAAAAACAACACTACCTTGCTGCTTAAGATAAAGTTTCTGTTTTCAAAAACTACTTCGTAGTTATCCTGAGTGCCTTTTTGTTATGACGGTTTTTCTGTGGACGTATTATATAGGTTATGTGGGTACATTTCTGGTTCATTCATTCTTTTTGTATAGAAAGAAATTATGTGCTTCTTATAGTTCATGTATTTTGTATTTATTTTTGACTCGAGGATGTTAAATATTAATAAAATTGTGTTGAACAAAGGTGAATGGTAGAGGATAGGTTATAAGCTGTCGCAATACTATTATTATTATTTTAGTACAACTAATGATTGCTTTTTTTTTGGTTTAAAAAAAATAAAAATGAATTACATACCTTCAAAAGTTAAGAACTAAAATCGGTATTGTATTGTTTAAAAGAAAAAAAGAAAAAGAAAACCAATTCATCAATTTTTTATCTGGGCTGAAAAATAAATATTAAAAAATCAACTGTAATATTTTAGATTCCTGTAAAAGACGAAATAATAATAAAGGCTCACTCAGTAAAATATTTACATTGAATGAAATCAAGATATCTCTCCTTCATGTTTTGTTCAAATCTATAGACAGTTTTGCTATTATTAGGATATATATGTTACATTGGTAACCTAACCCTTAACTTGACCAGGTAGTTTGGAAATTTATCGTAGCCACATGCACTTAATACCCGTTTTTAGCACTGCCTAATCTGTTTTATATTTGTAACATGTCTTATTCTTAAGATAATGAAGCAGATATTTTGAATCCATGTGTGAATGTATACATTTCAGTGGGGATCCCGGCATCTCAAATTATTGTCGGAATATTTACATGTAAATTGTCTGATGTAATTGATCTTATATCATCATCAATATTAATCAACATTAATGTTGCTCGGTAGAACATATCATATCAGTTGTTTTAAAATCTTTGCTCACTCTACTAACGTTATCAAGAGTTTAGTAGATTTCAGTGTTCATATTTAATGGCATTGTTCAATTTCTATTATTATTATTATTGTTGTTGTTGTTGTTGTTCTTCTTCTTCTTCTTCTTCTTCTTCTTCTTCTTCTTCTTCTTCTTCTTCTTCTTCTTCTTCTTCTTCTTCTTCTTCTTCTTCTTCTTCTTCTTCTTCTTCTTCTTCTAATTATTATAATTATTATATAATTTTCTTTTTTTTTTAGCATTCTAAAACGACAAAGAAAGACATATTTAAAGATAATTACTTTCTTTTTTTTCTTTCTTTCTTTTTTGTTTTTAGATTGTTTATTTATTAATTTTTGAAAATAGATTCGTTTTTCCGAATACAAATTATTGTATTGGAAATTTGATAGGATGCTGATTGAACTCCTGGCAGTCCAGCTTTGATTGCACTCTAACCTGAGACCATGTCTTGCTGTTTTCACTGAGAGACAGAAACGGAATGATGACTCAATCTTCGTGGAAAACGTCGGTTTTTAGTTCTTGTCTTGGAATGAGACAACTTGTGTTGTATCCAAAACTTGGCAGGTACTTTTTTTTTTTTTTAAAGTGATGGCACAAGTCAGATATGAATGTCTGTGTATTCAGCTGTGAAGTACTATCATTTTTTTAGTTGCTGAAATGACCAAAAAGTATCGCAAAGTATCACAGGTGCCTTGAAAATTTTAAAACTGAACTAACTGGCTAGGATTCATTGCTGAAGAAGAATTTTTAAGTGACAAGAAATGTAGGTTTCTTTTCTCATAAAGCGCTCTGAGCATGTGGATATTGTGGTATATGAATGTCTAGTTTTTGGGATTTTCTTCTCGTATCGGGACCTGTTTCGATATTATATGTAGTTGATATTTCCATCACCAGACCAGATTATTAGTTCATTGGTGTTTTTAATTTTTTTCTTTTTAAAATTTTCTTTCTCAACTAATCCTTATATTGCGAGAACCGGTGAATTCTAATTGTAAATTAGCCTCTGTATTGATATGACCTGAAAGTGTTGCCAACTCCATTAATAAACCACACAATTGTACCAAACTATAATACAGTGGTCACTGTGGCCTAACACCTCGCCTCATGGATACCAACAATAAGGTATCAGGTTAACGTCTAGTGGGGGTCCCGATAACTCAGTTCGTAGAGCATTCACTTCACATGCAAAGGGACTGTGATCGATCCCGAGTGCAGTCGAGATTTTTTCCCAACCCCCCCAGTCCACCCAGCAGTGATTGGGTAGCTGCGTATGTCAGAAGGACTACTTTTTTTTATGATCTAGTCTTGGTTATTAAATGAAAGTACTTTGGGCGGGGTAATACTGAAGAAGAATTCAATATTTAAGTGGCAAGAGACGAAACAGTTTTGCCCATTTATTTATCTGTAAAAATTGTAATAATCAACCACCCATTTTTACTTTGGATTAATTTCTAGTTTTTAATTTTTAAAGATTATTTTCTTCAAGTGGAAACCAGTTAGTTAATCGCCTACCCATTGGAATGAGATTACTTGTTTTTGTCCTGGCCCTGGCCAGAGACCTTAGCTGGATGGGAGGGAAGTAGCCGAATGTATAATTATACTTTTGGGAGATGATATTTTTTTCTTTGTAAATCACCTCTCTGTTATGTATTGTATTATTTTTGTTTTACATATGATTTGTAAACAGTTGAGTGTGTTCCTCTTAATGGGGACCTGTGCTTGTGTCAGGATGAGACATTTAGGTAATCTCAAACTAAAATTGATAGTGTGTTCTTGGAATCTTCATCTGTTCCCTATTTGAACAAATCCCCTCTGTCTTCCTTTTTCTTGGGTGCTTTTATTGTAATTCTAGAACTATTTACTATCTCATTTTCTTTTTACTGACGCTGATATAACCTAAATGTATTGCAAGCCTTAAAAAAAAAAGTACACTTTGCTAGTGTTCTCGTTCTAGAAAGAGGCCATTTTGCTTTTTGTTCGGGATTTGCCAGGTCATTTTGCTCTGAGTACGAGATTGTAAACAGGGAGGATGGGGGGGGGGGGGGGGGGGGGTGATCAAGATCTGGCAATAAGTACTTATCAATGGGTTGTGGAGTCTTGATTTAGATCTGGCAGTCGGAATTACTTTGTGTTTTATTCAAAGGATAGCGAGTGGTTGTGTAGTCCGTTGGATGTTTTGTTCATTTTTATTAATGTTACAGAGACAAGGGTTAACTTAAACTTCAATGTTGTAAAAGCAATAAAGAGAAAGGGGACTAAACAAACGCTAAGTAATATGACTTGTCTACCGCTTCATAAGGTACAGATTCTTGTATTCTGGAATATATGTAATGTATGTATATATAAATAACAAATTTTATATCAGATGAACATTATCAAATGATTATACTTTCTATTGATTTCAGTTAAGATCTTGCCCACAAAAGTTGCACTGCAACTTGCAGTAAGAATTGATACTTTTGTACATATAAAATCAATTAAGATGATTGTTTTTTTTTAAAATTTGTATGGTTCAATAATATGTCTTTGCTGATGGCTTGCATGTTTTTGTTCTTGTGCACTGACAGAAGACTTGAGGAAATGATTTTCAATACCTGCCAAGTCTCAATTTCATCAGTTAAAGAAAATGGTTACTTTTTCGTCATTGATTTAGTGGCTTTCAAAGGAAAATATATGTTTATTTTTTGGGTTTTTTTTTTTTTTCGCCTTAAAGAACAGTACCCTGAGTGTTATTACTTTGAATGTTCAGCTTATCTGTTGTGATTCCAAGTTATCCAATAGATGGAAAGAGAGTATCAATTTCTTTTCTTTTTAAGCCCGACTCGGCAGGTTTTGGAAGTCACCTCTTCATTCATTATAATTGTGGAGTATTTAGTTATCTCCCTTGTCTTTTGTACCCTTCCATTATGTTGCGTTGAGCTCTTGTTCTGAAATGAGGCTTATAATTTGCTTATGTCGAGATCCTTCTTGTGTCCTTTGTAAGGAAGGGGACAGCCAAGTGGGTGTTATTTTTTTTCATGAGGGATGATAATTTTTTTGTTTTTATTTTTTTAAAAATTATTTATTATTATTTTTTATTTTTTTTTGCAAAGCGTATTTAAATATAACTCTATTGGCAGTGATCTTTTGCTTGTTTTCTGATTAGGAATTTTAGTTAGGTCTCAAACTTGATACACGGGTAAACTTCTCTTGAAATCAAATTTTATTTCTCTGTCTTTCCACTAGATAATCCTTTCTGTATTACACTTTTTTTTTGTGTTTATAAGTGCAGATCAAAAATCTACTCTTGACTGTCTCATCCATTCTCACTTTGACTAATTTTGAAATCTCAAACTGTCATTAGCTCCATGAAACCCATACAAAATACACGGGGTGTGTTAAAAAAAATATATATATTAAAATGATTAAAAATGAATAATTTTTATGTGTTTTGTTATTTGTCTCCTGACGAAGGCCAAGGGTCGAAACGTTGTTTGTTTTGTATTGTTCCCTTATATAAGAGTCACATTTACTCAATTTATCTTACTATCCATCGAATTGGCTCATTTAGACACCTCTAGTTTTTGGTTTTACTACTTGTTTCTTACTTTTATTGGTCTGCAGATATTGCAAATTATTGATAAGGGTAATATTGTGATATTAAATCATTCATCATTTAATCTCCCACAAAATACACATTCTTTGAGGAAAATGCAAATTTTGCTGCTCAAAGCTCAAAGAAATATATAATTATGATAGAATAGAATGGAAGCTTCGGTTTAATAGGCTTCAAGATAAAATAGAATGGAAGCTTCAGTTTAATAGGCTTCAACAGTTGTGACGTCACTTCCATCGTAATGAAGCATAGTAATTTAGTAACTGGTTCTAAACTATCGGAACAATGGCGGATGCCCTTATGAAATACTTCTCCGACGAGCACACAGGTGTCAAATGAGTACTATCTGGCCATTAACAGCGTTGTCTCTGCCGGAAATGAAATTGTAACATTTGCCTAATGGATGTCATGTCTCATCCTACATGTTAAGTGTTCCTGTTGGCAAGGGACCCCTTGTAAAGCATATTGAATTGAGCACGTTTAGTGGACTCCCATAGTGGACAGGAAGGCACTTACTGTGTCTTCTATCCCCCTATATCTGTTTTCCAACTTGCTTTCTGTCTTTGTCTTGGAATGAGATTACTTGGTTTTGTCCTGGCCCTGGTGGGATACCCAGGCTGAGAGGGAAACAGTTGAATGTATAGTTAATTTTGGGAGATGATATTTTTTTCCTTATAAATCAAAATGTTTACTGAATATATAAAAGGTCAAGTTTTTTGTGTGTGGAAAACACAGACGTTCATCTAATTTCCAATTTTGCTCTTATCCAATATTACATTATGCAATATTTAAAGCGATCACCAGGTATGCAAGAATTTGACATGTGTAGCCGAAAAATCAATGCACATTACAATTTTTTGTTGTTGTTTTGAATTCAATCTGAACAGATTTGGTCGAATGGTTTATGAGTCTAATCCTCCTTTCAAAAATCTCTTTTCTTCGTTTTCTTTTTTTTTTTTTTTTTTGGTGAATGTATTTCTTTGAATTCAGTATTATTAATAAATTATACTTATCTACTTTATATTACATTATTACTAGATATTGCTATTACCATTTTAATTTCAGTATCAAGATGACGCCAGTTATATAAAACTCCTCCATACGCTATTGTTTTTTCATATTTTAGGGGTGATAATATTGTTTGAAATAAAGGGTTGATAATATAATATGTCAAATGGTGTTCTGTGTGTTTTTCATGTTTTGATAAATATCCATTGGCTGTTAAAGTGTTTTTTATTTCTTTCTTTTCTTTTTTTTTCTTTCTTTTCTTCTTTTTTTTTCTTTTCAACATTTTAAGTCATAGAACTGGGCGGGGTCCTTTGACCTCCCATGGTGGGCAGGAGGTCACGCTGCGTCTTCTATCCTCTTAAATCTGTTATCTGAGCTGCTTTCTGTTTTTGTCTGGGAATGGGATTACTTAGTTTTGTCCCAGCCCTGACTGGAGTCATTGACTGAGAGGGAAACAGTCAGACGTATAGTTATGGTTTTGGGAGATGATATTTTTTTCCTTGTAAATCATCTCTCTATTATGTATGGGTAGATATGTATTCTGTAAATGTTTGAGTGTGTTCCTCTTAGTGGGATCCTGTGCTGGTGTCTGGATGAGACTGGTATGCTCTTGACATTTACATATGTTCCCTACTTGAACCAATTCCTCTTTATCTTACTTTTTCTTGTGTGCTTTGATTGTACATCTAGAATATTTTGACTATTTCATTTTCTTCCTTTTACTGGCGCTGATAGGACCTAAATGTGTCGCAAGCGCCATAAAACCCTTAAAAAAAAACCCTAAACAAAACAAAAAACAAAACGACCAAAGTCACAGAGATGAATGTTGAGACTTTATACCCTTGTCAAACCATGGATAGAAATCTCTTCAGGGCAGGTAATATTGGCTCCCTGTGCCAGAAGATTCTAATTTTGGTCCAGTTTTACAACCTAGGCTTTATCCCCGCTCCCTTGCATTTTTATATAGAGCATTTCCATAGATTTGACACTTGCTCAATACTAACAAGAGACTCCGCACTAGTCGCACTGAAACTCATTGTCAGATTGTATCACATAAAACACTCGTAGATTGTTGAGGTTCTCCATCCTGTTGGTTCATAGTTCATGATCAGAGGGACAATGTTTCTCCTTCAAAATAGCACAGTAAAATTGAGATTTTTCTGTTTGTACTCTTTCCTGTTTTTGGAATGCCTCAGATTTATGCAAATTAATTATATGACAGTTGCCTGGTTCTTTCATTGAGCTTTTTCTGTGTGTACCTACCCCTCTTGTTCCTATTGGGTTTTGTCTTCAAGACAAGACCTCATTATGAAATCGTAAGAAAGACAAACGTATTATCAATCAACCACAAACTATAATTACAGGGTTGCGACGTGCACTTATTTTCAGGTCTGATAACCCAATTCCTTATGGGCTCGTTGTTGTAGTGGAAATCTAAACAAAAATGACGCAAAATATTGTCCATTACAAAAATGTTAAACTAGGCCCATAAGGATGTTGGATGTCAGACCTGCTTATACGTATACGTCGCAGGGTAGGTATAAAAGGAAATATAAAATAAAGAAAAAAAATAAAATTAAAAAATAATGGTTCATAGATTATTTAATTTCTTGTTGTAATACTGGTTGTGGAAAAAAACAAAAAACAGTAAACATGATTATGATATTCAACTGCAACCATTTATTTTCTCTCTCTCTCTCTCTCTCACACTCTCTTTGTGTTTTTTTTTTCACTTCATCCATCAAATATTACCCTTATATGAAATTCTCTCTCTCCCCCACCCCTCTCTCTCTCTCTCTCTCTCTCTCTCTCTCTCTCTCTCTCTCTCTCTCTCTCTCTCTCTCTCTCTCTCTCTTTCCCTCTCTCTCTCCCTTATACTCTTTTTCCTTTTCATTCCTTTCCATTCTCTTATTTTTTATCTGACACCACACATCCGATTAATAGCCATCTCTGAGTATGCTGCTCCTATATCTCCCTCAACATGAAACTTTGGCTGAATGTCAGAAGTCGACACGGTGTGTGACAGCTTGTTCCATACCGACACTCTCTGCCTTGTCACCTGATAAAAAAGAAGGGAAAATGTGAAACATCTCATCAAACAGGTATTGCCATGTGCTCCATGTGTACCCTGATGGCTCTTGATAAAAAAAAACGACATGAAGTCTCTTTGGAGGTTAGCAAATAAGAGAGAACTTTATTTTGAAAGTATTTCCTTTTACTTTTATACTCAAAAGGGGAAACAATTATAAACGACAAGGGCAATATACTAACAATATACGTAACAAATATAATTAACATAAAAGAATAGGGTCTAATAAGGGGACATAAGTCATGACAAACTAACTTAATGAAAATATTTAATGATTATCTTCCTTTGATCATTCACACAATTACTTTTGTTATATTATATCAACATTATAGGTATCTAATATTATAAATAAAAATAATAAAATAAATTTCCCTTTATTCATCCCATAGGGGAAATTTGTCTCTAGAGTCTGTTTCAAGGGAAGACTGGAATAACACTAGGTGTCAGCCATAGTGAGCGCCGCAAATTGAGCTAGGGTGAGGTGGTGACTTGCTCAAGGCCACACAGCGGAGGGTGATCAAACTCTGTACCTTTCGGGTATGAAGCAAAGACTGTACCGCTGATCCACGCTGCCCGCCTTAAATATTACTACTTAATAACACTAAAAAACAAAAAGTTGGGATTTTAAATAGTGCAATACCCACTTAACATGCTCAAAGCTCTTTAAAAGGGTTCGCTGACCAGCAGTAACACATAGTAGAACAAAACACGACGTCTGTTAGGCGATATTACAATTTTTTTCCGACATAGACAGCGCTGTTAATGGCCAGGTACTTATTTTACACCGGAGTACGGTGAGAGCCTTTTCCAAGGACTCAACTATGCACCGAGTGGGGGCTCGAACCGAGCAGGACATAATAATACTACACATAGACATTTACCCTTTGAAAATGACAGGCACATTTCCCTTGTAAAAACTCGGTGTATCTACTCATGGTCATGTTGAAAGTATCCACCACTTGAAATCCTTTGCTCTGGGCATGGGACAAGACGGCTTGGTTTTGGGACAACAGTTTCTCGTGATCCTTCTGATGGAAAAAAAAAAAAATTGGATTCAATAGTCTGATGTCACATCCGCCCAGCAATGAGAAGTTTGGTTTTAATTTTGAACAAAGAAAATCGGTGCCTACTTTTTATTCTCCATGGTGGCTAGAACTTTTTCACATGTCATATGATCAGAATGTATAAAAGTAAAATTCAAAACATGATGAAAATTATGTTTTTTTTCTCCTCTGGATACACTTTTGTGCTCATCGGAGAAATATTTCATAAGGGCGTCTGATAGTTTAAAACCAGATACTAGGTTACTATGCGTCATAATGAGGGAAGCGGTGTCACGACTGTTGAAGCCTATTGAAAGAGCTAAAGATTTCTCTTTGAACTTTATGTCAACGAGCCACCATTTCTGCAGTGTAAATATTAATTTTAACAATAGATCACTTTGTGTAGTCCTTCAGGGCCTTTAGGCCCATGGAATCTGAGTTTATCCCGGTTTCTATATCGTAAAACGGACAATAGCAATTGCTTGCTACCCTTTGGATAGGATGCTAGTCTATCGCAAAGGACTTTCCACCAGGTCTAAGAGACCCAGCTACCCATTCACTGCTGGGTAGACAGGAGGGGTCAGAAAAAAAAATCTCGACTGCACACGTAATCAATCTCGGTTCCTTCGCGTATAAAGCGAGTGTTCTTCCAACTCGGCTATCCGGACCCCTTTTGTTCTTGTACTTATTTACAGATCTGATAACCCAAATTGCTATGGGCTCATTGTTGTCATGGTAATACGTATTTCAAAACAACCACAACATTTTTTATTGTCCCTGACAACAATTTTATCTTCAAGTAAGCTTTTTATTGCGATCAGTTATCAGACCTGTAAATATTATGTGCCCAGAAGAACTGAGATTAAACATAACAAGCAAGTCTTGTCTTATTCGCACTGCTAATAAGCTGCTAGAAGCTGTGGACTGTAGAAAGTAATAAAATAAAAATGAATATAACAGCTTCAAAAAAAAAAAAAAAAAGAACAAAATAACCAACACGAAATGTTTCGGGCTCAAAACCCTTCTTCAGCCAACAACAACAAAAAAAAACAAAAAAACAAACAAACCCCAAAACAATAAATACATAATTACATCACTAAATTCCAGATTGACGACAGAGAAATTTTGTAGGTCCTCTCTTTGTAAAGATTTTTCTTCAACAGAGAGGACCTTCAAAAATTTCTCTGTCATCAATCTGAAATTTAGTAATGTATTTATGTCTTTATTGTTTTTTTTTTTTTTTGGCTGAAGAAGGGTTTTAAGCCTGAAACGTTCCGTGTTTGGTATTTTGTTCTTTTATTGAAGCTGTTATATTCATTATTGTTTCTTACTTATTCACTCTATATTTTTGTTTTTGACAAAGACAAACTTTGATTATAATATTCGTATTTTGATGAATTCGATTCTTTGTCTCCCCACCTACCATGGGAGTTTAAAATACCCCACTCCAATATGATATTGCGACGATGACGACGATGACAATGATGATGATGATGATGACGATGAATGATGATAATGATGATGAATGATAATGATGATGTTGTTGTTGTTTTTGATGATGATGATGATGATGATAATGATGATGATGATGATGATGATGCTGATGATGATGATGATGACAGTCATGAATTTAATGCACATGCGTATAAAACCAACTGAGTTCCATGGTGCTTACGAGAGTAAGATGATGCATACTGCTGACAGCTTGATGGAAGCCAGCCCCTAGTCCTTTTATCACAACCTTTATCCCTGTCAGACCCTCACTGTTTGAAAAGTGAAGATAAAATTTGAAGAAGAATAGAATTAAAGCACCAACAACAAAAAACAAACAACCATCAAACAAACAATATGAAGAGTAATCAATTCAAAATTTAAAAAGTCCTCAAACCCTCTGTTTTCAAGTCCCATTCCGAGTGGTGCATAGTTGAGTCCTTGGAAAAGGCTCTCTACTCACATTCTCTCACAGTACTCAGGTGAAAAATGAGTACCCGGCCGTTAACAACATTGTTCTCTGTCCGAAGAAAATTGTAATATCGGCAAATAGGCATTATGTCTCGTCCTACATTTTAAGTGTTGCTGTTGGCTAAGGACAACTTTGTAAAGCGCTTTGAGCATGATTAGAAGATATTGTACTTTATAAAACCTCAAGTTTTTAAAAGTTGTAATATATTACATATTAGTATTAGGAAAGATAACTCATCTTGGGTTATCTGGTTGGTCATTATAATGAATTATGCCACTTGTAATTAATATGAGTTATGCCCTTGTCAAATGAATTTTGATAAAGCAGTTGCGTTTGGTATCATCCACAAACAGCTTCTCCTGGCTGAAGTCAAGAACAAACTTGTTTAAAAAAAATTTTTTTAAAGGGTTTTACGGCGCTTCCAACACATTAAGGTCATATCAGCGCCAGTAAAAAGGAAGAAAATAGGTTAGTAAAAAGTTCTAGAATTACAATTAATGGGTTCAAGAATTACAATTAATGGGCTCAAGAAAATGTAAGACAAAGGGGAATTGGTTCAAATAGGAAGCAGATGTAGATTCCAAGATCACACTATCAGTGTACTTAGTTTGAGATCACCTAAAAGTCTTATCCAGACACGAGCACATGTTCCCCCACTAAGAGGGATACACTCAAATGTTTACAAATTATTATATGTAACACAAAAAATTAATACAATGCGTAACAGAGAGATGATTTAAAAGACAAAAAATATCATCTCCCAAAACTCTAACTATATATTTGACTGTCTCCCTCTTAGCCAGGGTATCCGGCTAGGGCCAGGACAAAACCAAGCAATCTCATCCCTAGACAAAGAGAGAAAGCAAGTTGGAAAACACATATAGGGGGATAGAAGACACATTAAGTACCTCCCTGCTCACGATGGGAGGTCAGGAACCCCACCCAGAATAATAAACTTAATCTATAACAAAAGTGACTTGTAAAAACACCTCCATTCTGTCAATAGTTTGCTGTTCTTTTCCTTTTAATGCAAACGTTGCTGCTTTTGAAGCTCGACGAAAAATATACATTACAATAGTCAAATAGAATGGAAGATTAAATCTAATCAACAAAAGCAGACAAGGTGGACGTTTCAGGTTTCCCCTTTGTCAACAAAAGATGACGAATGAAACTCCCTTATTCATCTCTAGTGTTTCATTCATCTTTTTTGTTGACAAAGGGAAAACCTGAAACGTCCACATTGTATGTCTTCACTAATCAAATTGAAGCTTCCATTCCATTTGACTATCGTTATTATTTGTTCTTTTCCTTTAAAAATCTTTTTCATATAGAACACAGAAACAAATCATCTCTTGTTCTTCTCTTCAGTCCTCATCCCACAGTGGGTATGGACCACAGAAGATACTTTTCCATCCTCATCTGTTGTTGGCCAGTCTTTCCATCTCCTTCCACCTCATCCCAAACTTCTCCAGCTCTACCAGAAGGTCTTTCCTTCCGGCTGACCTTGATCTTCCTTTTTTCCACCCTTCTTTGTCCAAAGGACAATACCAAAGGAAAAAAAAGCATAACATTTTAATATCATTTTCAAAATAACTAAGTATAACATTTTTGACAGAAAAGGGATCAACCATCAAATCACCTTTTTAGCCTTGACATGAGCACATCAATAGGGTGACGCGCCAACCAGTGGACAAAACAAGAACAAGTAAGACCAAGGGGAAGGATTCAAATAGGGAATATGTGTAGATTCCAAGAGCACGCTATCCGTGTACTTTGTCTGAGATCACCCGAAGTCTCATATTTTCAAAATAACTAAGTATAACATTTTTGACAGACAAGGGATCAACCATCAAATCATCTTTTTAGCCTTGACATGAGCACACCAATGTGGTGACGCGCCAACCAGTGGACAAAACAAGAACAAGTAAGACCAATGGGAAGGATTCAAATAGGGAATATATGTAGATTCCAAGAGCACGCTATCCGTGTACTTTGTCTGAGATCACCTGAAAGTCTCATATTTTCAGAATAACTAAGTATAACATTTTTGACAGAAAAGGGACCAAACAGCAAAATCACCTTTTTAGCCTTGACATGAGCACATCAATAGGGTGATGCGCCAACCAGTGGACAAAACAAGAACAGTAAGACCAAGGGGAAGGATTCAAATAGGGAATATATGTAGATTCCAAGAGCACGCTATCCGTGTCATTTGTCTGAGATCACCTGCAAGTCTCATATTTTCAAAATAACTAAGTAGACCTAATGAAATCACCTTTTTAGCCTTGCCATGAGCACATCAATATGGTGACGCGCCAACCAGTGCACACCTCCTAACGCCAACACTGTCTGGCTTGAGTTGGACAAAGGAGATGCTCTGATGAAAACATAGGAAAATATAATGAACCCTCTCCTTACCAACGAATGGGGTATTAGCTAGCGTGGTCCTCATTACAAAAACAATACTATTATCATCATCATCATCGTCGTCATCATCATCATCATCATCATCATCATCATCATCATCATCATCATCATCATCATCATCATCATCATCATCATCATCATCATCATCATCATCATCATCATCATCATCATCATCATCATCATCATCATCATTTATTATTATATTATTATGATTATTATTATTATAATAATAATTAATATAATAATAATAATAATAATAATATAATAATAATAATAATAATAATTAATAATAATAATAATAATAATAATAATAATATAATAATTATTATTATTATTATTATTATTATTATTATTATTATTATTAATCATAATCATCACATCGGGGTGCCGGAAGTCTGGGATCGTGAAAATATTAACGAAAGAGTGATGATGAAGAGGCTTCGAAAGGGAACAATACAGACAATGGACGTATTGGGTACAAACCCATTTGTCAGCACAACAATAAACAAATGAATGTGGAAAACAAATAAGTTATATTGCATTAAAAAAAACTAGTTTTCCAAGTTCATTTGTTTATTGTTGTGCTGACGAAGCGTTTGTACCCGAAACGTCCATTGTCTGTATTGTTTCCCATCCGGAGTCAGTGGGTCACAAGAATAAGAATATTAGGTACCTGTCTAAAAGTCTCTTCAAAGCAACTCCTAATGAGGGTCGTTTGAGAACCGGAAGCCAGAATTGAGGGTAGTAGGCAAAGCCAACGGTTGTCTGCCCGTCATTGAGAGAGGAGTATACCCTGATGTTGTGCGTCTTGTCCCAATTCTGAAGGGAACCGTTGACCTTTTCTATCAAATAATGTGATATGCCACGAATTGTTGAATCTCCTAAGAACAAAACCTAGAAATTGAAAAAAAAAGAACACACACACAACATAGTAACAGTAAAAATAAACAAAAATTTTAGTTTAAGCATTGCATTGTGACCCGGAGTCCAGTTTTGAGCCCCGCTTCAGTAATTTCTTTTTTTTTCTTTTTTTCTTGGATAAAGTTGTCAATATTAACCATCAAATTTGCTCACTTGGGCAATATGGGTGAATCCTGTTGACATCAAACATCTGCTGATGATATTTCTATATATATATATTTTTTTTTAATTTTATTTTTTTTTTAATTTTTTTTTTTTTTCTTTTTTTTTCCCCAAGAACATTTTAAAATATAGAACGTTTATGAAACAACATTAAGATACATATGACAGATGAAAAATGGAAGAAGAAGAAGAAAAGAATGAAGAAGAAGAAGAAGAAGAAGAGAAGAAGAGAAGGAGAAGAGAGAAGGAGAAGAAGAAGAAGAAGAAAAGAAGAAGAAGAAGAAGAAGAAGAAGAAGAAGAAGAAGAAGAAGAAGAAGAAGAAGAAGAAGAAGAAGAAAAACAAGAACAAGAAGATGAAGAAAACACGACCAATTAAGCAACAGCTCTATTCCAATGAAAACAACAAAAGCTGTGACTGTAAATTGAACGCTTAAGGCCACACATCTTTTTTTTCAACAATACCTTTTTGCCCTCAAAACAAGCCTGTAATGACTCCATACTAAGTTTCCTCTCTTGACAAGTCTCAGACCCCCACACTGCATTTTTCCAGTAACAAGAATTGCTATCTGAACAGTTTGCACACGGCACCAACCATCTACCTGTAGAAAGGAGATCATTACAAATTTGAAATTATTCATCAAAAGCAAAATAGAAGGTATATTATCATTGTTATGTGGCACAAACATCCGTTTCTTTCATTGAAAAATTGGCCTATGTTTAAAATCTCAAATCTGCCAAAACTCTCCTGATTCCATCAAAAAAAGCCTGATTTTAAAGAAAAACGACCCGCCCCCCCCCCAAAACAAAAACAAAAAACAAAAACAAAACAACAAAAACAAGTCTAGAGCATGGAGCAATATCCACTTAACTTTTTCAAAGCACTTTATACAAGGGGTCCCTAGACAGCAGCAACACGTAACATGTAGGACAAGACATGACGCCCATTAGGCAATATTACAAAGCGGCAGGGTACTCATTTTACACCTGAGTACGACGAGAGAATGTTAGTAAGGAGCCTTTCCAAGGACTCAACTATGCATCGTTCAGAGCGGGAGTCGAATCCAGGACCTTCTGATTCGAAGGCGAGTGTCATACTACTTTGGCCTACATCTCAAAGCGGTTTGCAAGGGGTCCCTATGCAACAGCAACACTTACCATGTAGGACAAGACATGACGCCTGTTAGGCGATATTACAATTTTTTTTCTTTTTGGACAGAGGCAACGCTGTAAAAGGCAATGCATTCATTTTACACCTGAGTACAATGAGAGAACGTGAATCAATGAGTCCATTCCAAGGACGCAACCATGCACTGCTCAAAGCAAGACTTGAATCCAGGACCTTCGGGTCCGAAGGTGTTCCATAACACTAGACCACATAGCCGCACACGATCATCATCATCATCATCATCATCATCATCATCATCATCATCATCATCCCTTAAATCCATGCCCCCCCCCCCCCACCCAAATAAATTCCTGAATATCTTAAATGATATAGAAAATTGCTGTAAGACCAAATTCACCCAAAGGTAAATCTCACACTCACCCATAAGTGCATTTATTTTAATGCAATCTTTAAAACTTAAACCTAAAATGATCTCATCATCAGGAACACACTGACATTATAGCGAGTTGAGTTTGAGGTGAAGGTCACAATTCGTTCCATAGCCTAGCTTGTCTTTTTAAATGTGTAGCACTGTAAAAATATATTGCTTTGTTTCATATTGCATGTTTGAGTGGTTGTATGTTTGAGTGAAAGTTGTCACGTTACTGTTAAGCGTTTTGAGCTTGATATACGGGGTAAGGCGCTATATAAAAACCATGTATTCTGCTTCTTCTTCTTCTTCTTCTTCTTCTTCTTCTTCTTCTTCTTCTTCTTCTTCTTCTTCTTCTTCTTCTTATCATTATTATTATTACAATTATATTATTATTATTATTATTATTTTATTATTATTATTATATATATTATTATTATTATTTTATTATTATTATATTATTATTATTATTATTATTATTATTATTATTATTATTATTATTATTATTATTATTATTATTATTATATTATTGTAATTATTATTATTTATTATCATTATTATTATTATTATTATTATTATTATATTATTATTATTATTTATTATTATTATTAACATGATGTCTTTAACATCGTATAATTTTATAATAATATACAATGTATACATATATATATATATATAATATATATATATATATATATATTATATATAATATATAATATATATCTATATAGTTGACCTCAGCAAATAACTTTAAATTTTATAACTTTCACTTAAAAACAAACAGAAACTAAAACCTATGTATTGCCACAAAACACTTAATTTTTTCCTTTAAATTTGATAAATTGTTTTAAAAAAATGTCAATGGGTGTTTACAAAGATCTGAACTCAAGAACCGCCAATCTGTGGGAGAGTGGCTTTTTACCTTGCCCATAGTAAGCAATCATTCTTTAAACTATTAAAATTTAAAAGGGATTTTAAACATACCCTCATATTTTCCACACTGTTGCAGAGCATTGCTTCTCTCTAAGAAATGGTTCCAGTTTTTATAGTCTTTCAAAGGCTGGAGTCCGCATGGGATCGTAGTAGAATAAGGCAATGAGCAATCCTTTATTTCCAAAAGAAAATAATAAAAAAAAGAAGATACATGAAGAATGATTGTTTGTAATCAATAGTAGTGATCACCTAAGAGTGGCCAAAGAGGAATAAACAAACAGGGTAGGGACCCGAAGGAGGTCAAAAAGATCTTAAAGCTTACAAAAAACCCCCAAAAAACAGAAACAAAACAAAAACAAAACGACAAAAAACAAAACAAAAAACAAACAAATAAACAACAACAAAAAAACAAAAAAACACAAAACAAAACAAAGCAAAACAAACAAACAAAAAAAAAAGGAAACAAATTCAATCCTTCCCCAAAACAAACAAAAAAAAAAACAGGCAAAAAAACAAAACAAACCAAACCAAACGACGTCAAAACAAAACTATGATAAAAGTAGAACAAGACTTAAATACCCCGCCCCCTCAAATGTAAAATAAAAAAAAAAAAAAAAAAAAAAGCTGAAAAAGGCAGACCAAAGTATCCTCATTGGGCAGAACAAAACAAAAAAAGACACCCAATGAAATATAAAAAAAACCCCCCAAAGAAACAAATAAACAACTTTAAAATCAAACCCCACAAAAGAACCCAAAACAAAACAAAAACAAAAACAAAAACAACAAAACAAAAACAAAAAAAAAACAAAACATTACATAAAATAAAAAAACAAAAAAATATATAAACAAAACTGACACCACCACCCAACCACTCCCCCCACCCACCCACACACACACACACACACACACACACACACACACACACACACACACACACACACACACACACACACACACAAAACACAAAAACCCCCACAAAAAAACAACAACAAATAAATAAACATACAAAACACACACATATACACACAAAACAAAGAAAAAAAAGACAGAAAACAAAACAGAAAAACAAAAAAAAAAAAACAAACAAAAAAAACAAAAAAAACAAAAAACAAAACAGCAGCAACAACAACGACCAAAACATTTACATTATTTTGATTTTTTTAAAATATGCAAAACAAGCTTACATGAAATCAATTCCGATCTAAATTACAAATAACAAAAAAAAAAACAAAAAAAACAAAGCAAAACAAAACAAAACAAAAACAAAACCCAAAACAAACCACCTCAAAACATTTATTTTTAACAAGGAAGAAAATAGTACAAGTTTACCTGCCGAAAACCGCAAACTTGATGTTTGATTTTGTCGTCATCAAAAACACCTCAAAAATATCATATCAAATTAAATTAAATTGAGCTTTTTTATATAGCGGAATATCCACTTAATGTGCTCAAAGCGTTTTACAAGGGGTCCCTGACCAACCGCAACACGTAACATGTAGAACGAGACATTACGCCTGTCAGCCGATATTACACTTTTTTCCGGACAGAGACAAACGCTGTTAGCGGCCAGTTACTCATTTTACACCCGAGTACGGTGAGAGAATGTGAGTAAAGAGCCTTTTCCAAGGACTCAACTATGCGATCCGATCCGATGCTAGTGTCATACCACTTGACCACATAGCCGCATATCAGACAAAAACAAAAAAGGAAGAAAATAATACAAGCATTACCTGCCACAAACCACAAACTTGATGTTTGATTTTGTCGCCATCAAAAACGCCTAGATGCCGGTCCTGTCTTCCCCTATAAATCCTTATCTTGTATGTGTTGAGTGCCCAGTGGGAATACTCTCTGTCTGCCTCGACCACTACGATGTGGGCAACGTTCTCACCAACACCCAGCGTGAAGTTGAGCCACCTGAAACCATTCAAATGTTGAATTGTGATCATAAATTCTCATTTTTTTGGTTTACAGTTTGCATATTAGTTTTTTAAAATTCTTTTAACCCTCTCCTTACCAACTACAGGAAAATCGTCACATTCGTTACGATGCACAACAATTCTATTGATATTTGTTCTCAAAACTTTTGAAGAAAATTTAATATAGCCACTAAAAACTTGACACTGTGTTGTAGCGCTCATTTGCTGAACAATATTGCATAGAATGTATTGTAATATTCTTTGAGAAAAAATCTAATATTGAGAAATGTTATGTTAGAAAACTATACTATTATTGGCATTGGTTTGTCTCTAAATTGGTGAAAAAAATAATCAAACATTAAACCAAATAATTCTTCTTGCTTCGAGATTCTGCTTATAAGATTTGAAAAAACCACAAACCCACTGTCAAATCCACAACACGACACCCAAACTTCATATTATACAGAGCTGCCCACTTGAAATGTCAAAAAATCGTAGTTTCCAAAGGAAAAAAAATTGAAAAGGTCACAGTAAATAGTATTATAAATCAATTATTTGTCCTCAGCATATTTAAAATATACTCCAAAGTCCTAAATACACTTTCTAAGCAACCAATATCTCCTTTTCAACAAGATTTATTGTATCAAAAACGTATATTTATGCAGTTCTCTGGGTGGCGTCAAATTTCGTAAGTCTACGAATGTTTCGTAGCACAAGGCAGGTCTGTATTATGTTTTTCAACAGTCGTAACGTCACTTCCCTCGTAATGACGCATGGTAACTTAGCAACTGGCTCTAAACTATCAGAACAATGGCGGACGCCCTAATGACATTTTCTCCGGCGAGCATAAAAGCGTATCCAGCGCAAAAAAAACCCCCATAAATTTGATCATGTTTTGACTTTTACACATTCTGGTCACAAGACAAATTAATGAAAAGTTCTAGCCAGCTTGAAGAATAAAAAGTAAAGATTTCTTTGTTTAGAACCAAGATGGCCGCCGTTGCCGAACGGTGTGACATCAGACTACTGAATCCAATTTCCATGAATATCTAGATGACCGTTACCTGTTTTTCACGTGCCTTCTATCTTCTAGCATGGCTATAGCTTTACAATGTTTGGCAATCGCTCGGATGCTGATTAGCAACGTGTCGTGGGGAACAAATGTGTAGTACTCAGTGGTCATGGGCGTAAACTCGGGTTGTAGAGAGAGATGAGGATGGATGTAGATGGCACTCAGATATGGTAAACTGATTGAATCTATGGAAGAAAAGAAAACCCCCACAAAAAGTACAAGGGAAAGATGGGAATACATTTGGTATCCTTAAAAACCTTATACAATTTAACTATAAAATTAAGTTAAAAAATAAATAAAATGAATAAATAAATAAAATTATCTTTAAATGTGCGGCTATGTGGTCTAGTGGTATGACACCCGCTTTCGGATCGGAAGGTCCTGGGTTCGAGCCTCGATCGGCGCATAGTTGAGTCCTTGGAAAAGACTCTTTACTCACTTTCTCTCACCGTACTCAGGTGTAAAATGAGTACCTGGCCGTTAACAGCGTTGTTTTTGTCCGAAAAAATTATCATATTGCCTAACAGGCATCATGTCCCGTCCTACATGTTAAATGTTGCTGTTGGCCAGGGACCCCTTGTAAAGCGCTTTGAGCACATTTAGTGGATATTGCGCTATATAAAAGCTCATTTTAAAAAATTCATCCCATAGGGGATATTTTTCTCTAGGGTCTATTCCAAAGGAAACTAGAATAACCTAGGCGTCAGCCGCAGCACATCGCCGCAAGTTGAGCTAGGGCCCCCTACGTAATATTAGTCAAAGTTTGAACACAATTGAACAGAAAAATGAAAAGAAATAAACGTAAAATAGGAAGTGGGTCACATTTTGATAGCAGTCCTTTCTTCAGGGTTATTAGGCCCATGGAGACGGTTTATCCTGGCTTCTATACATTGACACGGACAATAATAATAATGATAATAATAATAATAATAATAATAATAATAATAATGATAATAATAATAATAATAATAATAATAATAATAATAATAATAATAATAATAATAATAATAATAATAATAATAATAATAATAATAATAATAATACTATAATAATAATAATAATAATAATAATAATAATAACAATAATAATAATAATAATATCTGAAAACTCAATTTACCATTATCACAGGACATTGGCATTGGAATGTCTGAAAAAAAAAGAAAAAGACAGGAGAAAATATAACTGATCTGAAATTTAAAATTCTGTGGTTAACAACTTATTTTTATACAGTCCAGTCCATATAATTCGAAATCTGATTAACCGAATTTCTTTTAAATCGAAGAAAATACGATGTAATGAATTATTTTCTTCTTTTTCTATATAAAATATTCATGGTTAATTCGAATTCGAACAGTCGTTATTCTCTTTATTCGAAGTGCAAGTGATTGCCCATCACTGAAAAAAAACAAAACTCTGGAAGGTCATAACGAACTGCCTGTTCTCCGTATCCACCCTCCCACGCGTTTTAATGACTGAGCTGACTAATAATAATAATAACTAGACTCCTGAGGCATGTAATGGCGTGTTGTTCCCTCTCCGTCCCACCCGCCCTCTCTCTTCTTTCTCCAAATTGACCAGCTGTCTCGCGTCATCCCTCTCTCCTTCTCGCGCTCTCATCACTAAGACTAACTTGTGGTCTGCTGGCCGCTGGCTAACAAAGGGGGTTGGTTATAAATAGATCTAACACACAATGATAACCACAAGCTGACCAATACACGGCACGAACAATCATAGGCCACATCCCACTCCACGCGTTTCTCTTTCTCTTCTGTGCTGCCTTTCTTTATTGATAACCCTGATACCTGGAGTCAGGTTTAGTTATTTCCCTTGTTTGGAGACAAATCGAATTCTGATAAATAGAAGTCATTTGCTTTTCCCACCCAATTCGAATTATCAGGACTGCACTGTATATGAGATCATCAATTAGTCATACCAATTTCATCACACACATACACACACAAACACACTTTCTTTAATTTACAGTGAAATCCTGATAAATCCAACACCACTGGACCAGAAAGATTGGTTGTTGACTTTAAACAAGGTTGACTTTATCCAATATCAACAAAGCACACTTACTTAGATAAAGAACAGAAAATTTGGGTCAACAAGAGTTGTTGACTTTAAGCAGGAGTTGACTTGAACAGTATTGATGTTTATGTTTTTGTTTTTAAGGGTTTTACGGCGCTCGCAACACATAATGTCATATCAGCGCCAGTAAAAAGGAAGAAAACGGGATAGTAAAAAGTTCTAGAATTACAATTAAAAAGCACACAAGAAAAGGTAAGACAAAGGGGAATTGGTTCAAATAGGAAACAGATGTAGATTCCAAGAGCACACTATCAAAGTACTTGGTTTGAGATCACCTAAAAGTCTCATCCAGACACAAGCACAGATCCCCACTACGAGGAACACACTCAAATGTTTACAAATCATATGTTAAAAATGAAAAGAGTAACAGTACATAACAGAGAGATGATTTACAAGGAAAAAAATATCATTTCCCAAAACTATAACGACACATTCGACTGTTTCCCTCTCAGCCAAGGACTCCGACCAAGGTCAGGGTAAAACCAAGCAATCTCACTCCAAGACAAAGACAGAAAGCAATTGAAAAACAGATAAGAGGGGATAGAAGACACGGCAAGTACCTCCCTGTCCACTATGGGAGGTAGGAACCCCACCCAGGAACAGTATTGAGTTCATGCCGTTCCACTGTAGTAGGTACTTCTTTTCATCTGGGTACGACCTTTCCTTATTCTAATATTCCAATAGTTCGTTTAATTACGAGAGATACGCGGCGTTTTCGGTGGCATTTTCTCCAATACAGTCCATGATGTTGCAGCTTCAGAACAGGAATTTTGTGTGGCTATGTACTCCAAACTTTAGGAATCGCATCAACAACGATCATTTCAACTATTAGAAAGAGGATAACCCGATATTTCGGCCACATCAGAAGGCAAGACTCACTATAGAAGACCATTGCAGAGGGAAAGATAGAAGGCAAGCATGGTCGAGGACGAAGAAGGACAAGCTGGCTTGGAAATGTCGCAGCGTATGTAGGAAGCCCCATAAATCACTATGCGAAACTCGCAGATGAGATCAGAGAGAGAGAGAGAGAGAGAGAGAGAGAGAGAGAGAGAGAGAGAGAGAGAGAGAGAGAGAGAGAGAGAGAGAGAGAGAGAGAGAGAGAGCTGGCGAACCAACGTCGTGTCCGACATGGAACATCGGTAAAGGTAATGCGGTCTTATGGTATGACACTCGCTTTCGGATCGGAAGGTCCTGGGTTCGAGCCTCGCTTGGCGTGTAGTTGAGTCCTTGGAATAGGCTCTTCACTCACATTCTCTCACCGTACTCAGGTGTAAAGTGAATACCAGCCCCTAAGTGTTTTCTAATTGACAAATAACTCCTCATAACTGTCAGAATTTCTCAAGTTGTCAGGGAGGGAATCCCGTAGTCACATATCCTAATTCTGCCGTACTTTGGAAAAAAAAAAACCCCATATTTTAAAATTTGGCCATAAAACTCATCCTTTCAAATATCGATCGATTTAAATGACCCTCATCTTGGCCAAAAAAAAAATAATCTCAAACCTGGGACTTCGCAAAGTCCCAGGTTTGAGATTTTTTTTTCTAAGATGAGGGTCATTTAAATCGATCGATATTTGAAAGGATGAGTTTTATGGCCAAATTTTAAAATATGTTGTTTTTTTCCAGAGTACGGCAGAATTGTACTTGAAATAAAAGGACAAATCTGAGCATTCACTTGGGACAGCAGCGCTCCTTATTTGGTATACGTATCTCATCATTTTTCAAGTTAGCAACGTAATATTAATATGAATGACATGATCGATCCATGAATAATTCATCAATATTCAATTTGACCAAAAAAACAAAAAAAAAAACAAACAAAAAAACAAAACAAAACAAAAAACAAACAAAAAAACAAACAACACCCCCCCCCAAAAAAAAACAAAAACAAAAAAAAAACGAAAGAAAAAAAAAGAAAAAAAAAACAAACAACCCAAAAACCCCAACCAAAATAAAAAACAACAAAAACTCCCACTTACAAGTAACGTTTAACATGTTTCTTGACTCCTCAAAATTTTCTTTTCTGGATGGCGAGTGTTGCTTACTGAAATTAAAAAAGCGACATTACATGATCCACACTACTTTAATATCAAGGAATAGTCGAAATTAACGATGAGTTCGATAAGGATCTGAAAATATGTGTATAAAACAGTGTCAGACAAAGCAAGAAAGAAAAATACAAGAAGCTTTACTCCCTCCTTATCAACTACAGGAAAACCATCACATTCATTACGATACAACCAACATTTTTCTCATTCAGATTTGCTTTACAAATCACAAAATTGGAAGCAAAATCTTTGTTATATTTACAAGAACATAATACTGGTTTCAAAGCGTGTTTTGCTGAACAAAAGTATGTATCGCATGTAGTACATTTACATCAAAATTCTCATGACATAATATTTTAATCTCCCTTCATCCGCCATTATTGTTAAACGTCCTGATATGATTTTATTCAATAATTCGTGTTAACAGATATTTTTCGTCTCTGTATGTTTTTTGTTTTTGTTTGTTTTTAAGGGTTTTACGGCGCTTGCAACACATTTAGGTTATAGCAGCGCCAGTAAAAAGGAGGAAAATGGGATAGTAAAAAGTTATAGAATTACAATTAAAGGACCCAAGAAAAAGTAAGACAAAGGGGAATTGAGAACAAATAGGGATCAGATGTAGATTCCAAGAGCATACCACCAATGTACTTAGTTTGAAATCACCTACAAGTCTCATCCAGACAAAAGCACAAAATCCAACAAAGAGGAACACACTCAAATTCTTACATTATACATTCAAAATAAAAATAATAATACATAACAGAGAGATGATTTACAAGGAAAAAAATATCATCTCCCAAAACAATAACTGCATTTGACTGTTTCCCTCCCAGCTAGGATTCCGGCCAGTGCCAGGACAAAACCAAGTAATCTCATTCCGAGACAAAGACAGAAAGCATGTTGGATAACAGATATAAGGGGATAGAAGACACAGTATGTACCTCCCTGCCCGCTATGGGAGGTCAGGATCCCCACCCAGTCGTCTCTGTATGCATGTGCACGTTTTGGTGAATGTGTGTGTGCCTTTGTGAGGGCGTGTGTGCGTGCGCGCACTTGTATAAATGGGTGTGTGTACAAAAATATTTTAAATGATGTTTTACAATCTTGTGCGCCTAGAGCTGTTTTGTCAACGGGATTGGGCGCTATACAAATAAACTTTATTATTATTATTATTATTATTATTATTATTATTATTATTATTATTATTATTATTATTATTATTATTATTATTATTATTATTTTATTATTATTATTATTATTATTATTATTATTATTATTATTATTATTATTATTATTATTATTATTAGTACTTCTTGCTTTGAAATTTGAGTTTATAAATTTAATTTATATGTTTAGTTGGTAAGACATTTCAATAAACATCTAAAAAATGGCCGGGAACGAGAAAGTTAAGCTCGAGTGCATTGCTTTAAGTTCTCTTGTTTGTTTGCTTTTAAGGGTTTTACGGCGCTTGAACACATTAAGGTCATAACAGTGCCAGTAAAAAGGAAGGTTATAGGACAGTAAAAATTTCTAGAATTACAATTAAATCACCCCAAGAAAAGGTAAGACAAAGGGAAATTGGTTCAAATAGGAAAGAGATGTAGATTCTAAGAGCGCATTATCAAAGTACTTAGTATGAGATCATTTAAATGTCTCGTCCTGACGTTAAGAACAGATCCCCACTAACAGGAACACACTCAAATGGTTACAAATCATATATATGTAAATACAACATAAAAATGAACATAACAGAGAAATGATTTACAAGACAAAAATATCATCTCCCATAACTAACGATACATTTGACTGTTTACCGCTCAGCCAAGGTATCCGGCCAGGGTCAGGACAAAACCAAGTAATCTCAATCAAAGACAAAGACAGAAAGCATGCTTGAAAACATAAATAGAGGAATAGAAGACACAATAAGTGCCTCCCTGCCCAATATGGGAATTTTGTCCTCTTGATGAAAACAATAAACATACCATGTTAGAGCAAACTCGACCCAACCTGTGGAGGTTTAAAAACTAGATTCAAATAGTGGCGATAAAAAAAGGAAAAATGAAAAGCGAAAAGGAGAAATAAAGAAATACACTTCTACGTCATCATCATCATCATCATCATCATTGCCTTTTGCACCCTGGGTCAGGGTAGGCCACAGACAAACAATTTCCATCCTTCTCTATCCCGAGCTAACTTTTTAATCTCGTTCCATGTCTTAAATTCTGTCATTGTAGAAACTATTAGCTAAAAAAAAAAGGATTTGCTTTGTCCGTCTGCGTTTCTGTAACAATTTGAGTTTTACGTACACAGGAATATTGAAGTTATGATTCTCTTCCCCTGTGTTACTGTCATCTTGCTGTATTCGTTGGAAAGTGGACTCAACAGCCTCAACTAGCGACTGAAACATTATAGCATTGCGTTGGGAGGAGGATGGATGTGGGAGGTCGAATGAGGAATCATTGTGCTGTCTTGAAACTGGTTGTCGTGTATTGTTATTGCCTCTGAAAATGTTATCTATACCTGGCTTGATATGGGGTGGTGACACAGAATAGCAGCGGTTGGAGGAGGATGAAGGGCATAACTGGGGATGGAAAGATGGAAGAACAAAGGTGAGTACAATATAATATTTGGCCCTCCGTCTCTAAGCAGTATTACAGTATGTAGGGGTGAGTTAGGTAGTGGAAATTGAATCCATAGCTAAACTTATAAAACGTCGAGATAGTTTCTATTTGTTATTGGTGGATAAAAAAATAAGATCTTACATTACTTGGCAGACAATACAATTTTCTTATAAAGTATACAGTGTTGTTATACAATATAGATTGTTCTTTTACATTTAGCAGTGTTCTTATACAATATACAGTGTTGTTATACAATATACGTTGTTCTTTCACATTAAACAGTGTTCCTTTACAGTATACAGTATTGTTACACACCATACAGTGTTCTTATACAGTATACAGTGTTATTATATAATATACTTAGTTCTTTTACAGTATAAAGTGTTCTTTTACAGTAAACAGTGTTCTTTTAAATTATAGTATTCTTATACAGTATAAACTGCGCATCTACAGTATACAGTGTCTTTCTACAGTATACAGTGTTCTTGTACAAAATAAGTGTGTTTTTTTTACAGTATACCGTATGCTAATACATTGTAAGTAAACATTGTTCGGCATCCTTTATATTTATCATTCTAAAATATCTGTAAGTTTAAAGGTACATAGGTATGTACCCAGTTGCATCCCAGGTGAGTGGGATCACGTCGGTTGAAATGCCTTACCCAAGGACTTAACGTTATGACCAGAGAGGCCCAAGTCACATTGCTGTCACTGCTTTATTGGAGTAAATGACGGAGTTATTGATTTGGTTTGTTTTAAAGGGTTTTACGGCGCTGCAAAACATTAAGGTCATATGAGCACCAGTAAGGTGGAAGAAAATGGGATAGTAGAAAAGTTATATAAATACAATTAGGCACTTAGGGAAAGGTAAGACAAAGGGGAGCCGGTTCAAATAGAGAACATGTGTCGATTCCAAGAGCATACTATTAGTGACACAAGCACAGGTCACCATACTCAAATGTTTACAATTATATATATATATATATATATATATATATATATATATATATATATATATATATATATATATATATATATATATATATTTATATAACAAAAATAATACGGTAAATAACAAGGAGATGATTTACAGGACAAAAATTATCATCTCCCAAAACTCGAACTATACATTATTGAAAGTTTCCCTCCCACTCCCAGCCAGGGTATCCGGCCAGGACTAGGACAAAACCAAATAATCTCATTCCAAGACAAAGACAGACAGCATGTTAGAAAACAGATATAGGGGGATAGAAGACACAGTATGTAAGTGTCTTCCTGTCCACTATGGGAGGTCAGGAACCCCACCCACATGGCGGGGTTAAATGTCAGTTGAAGTTATATTCGTCTCAAGAACCTGGCTCACTTGTATGGTGTTCGCACAGAAACTATCGTGCTTGAATAATTTACCATAGCTGTGCGGCTATGTGGTCTAGTGGTATGACACTAGCTTTCGGATCGGAAGCTCCTGGGTTCGAGCCTTGCTCGGTCCATAGTTGAGTCATTGGAAAAGACTCTTTACTCACATTCTCTCACCCTACTCAGGTGTAAAATGAGTACCTGGCCGTTAACAGTGTTGTCTTTGTCCGAAAAATTCTAATGTCGCCTAAAAGGCGTCGTGTCACGTCCTACATGTTAAATGTTGCTGATGACCAGGGACCCCTAGTAAGGCGCTTTGAGCACATTTAGTGGATATTGCGCTATAGAAAAAAGCTCAAAAAGCTCAAAAGCTCACTTTGCAGCCCCCTCTCACTTCTAGTGAAATAGTCTACGAAGAAACATTATTTCCACAGGAGAATATATAAAGAGAACTTCATTTTTCTTCAAGTTTTGATGAGTTCATATATATATATATATATATTAATTTGTAGATACTGACCCTTCTCCAGTTCCTCGACGCGCCATGTTCTCGTCTGCTATCCAGAAGATATACTAGGTCAGGTTTACCTAAGCAGAAATCACCGCCTGACACGCAAATCCCATTCTGATAGATAATAAATGAGTAAAAATTGCATTGAAGAATTGTAACAGGCAAATGATATTTTAAAAAAATACAAAAGGAAAAAAACCACCCATACAAACAAATCAAAACAAAACAATAAAAATAAAAGTAAACAGGGATATTAAATTGATTTTTTTAGGACAATCAATATTATTTCTTACAGGGATGAAAACTTGGGTTACTTTTATATGTTTTATTGATGACAAGAAAGAAAGATTTGGGTTCTTTTATCTGTTTTATTGATGACAAGGATAAAAAATTTGGGTTACTTTTATATGTTTTATTGATGACAAGGATAAAAAACTTGGGTTACTTTTATATGTTTTATTGATGACAAGGATAAAAAATTTGGGTTACTTTTATATGTTTTATTGATGACAAGGATAAAAAATTTGGGTTACTTTTATATGTTTTATTGATGACAAGAATGAAAAACTTGGGTTATTATTATTATTATTATGTTTTATTCGGGACATTCAATATCGTTTCTTACAGGGATGAAAACTTGGCGTATTTTTATATGTTTTATTGATGACAAGGATAAAAAATTTGGGTTACTTTTATATGTCTCATTGGGAACAATGGATATTATTTCTTACAGGGCTGAAAAACTTGGATTACATTTATATGTAAAGCTAATTCAGAATGTTTCTGGAAATAAGTCAATTCTAAACTAACAAAAAAAAAAAAGCTGGTGTCGGCGCATTGCTAAAAGACGATGGTACAACTACTATGTCTGATTTGGAAAAGGCTGAAGTGCTAAACAGAAATTTTTCAGATGTTTTTGTAAATGAGGACCACACTCATATTGTATTCGTTGACAATAACAACGATGGGAATTATAATACTAATTTTTTTACTTCGGAAAATGAAATTATCGAAAATGTATTATCACTTAATGTA
>NC_088365.1:48233081-48250581 GCF_034508935.2 Berghia stephanieae | reverse complement strand
TATTTGCAGGTCTCATAACCAAATTCCTTACGGACTCATTGTTGTAATGGGAATCTCAGAAAATGACGCAAAATATAGTCCATTACATGACAACACTGTTAAACTAGGCCCCATAAGTGGGTCCGGATGTCAGACGTCGTCTTATCATATCAGAGATTTAAAGACAATTACAGGAGCATAATTGATCATTCCAGTGTTTACTAAGCGCTAACCAATCAGAAAATTAATTGCTATTTAGCCCGGTCCTTTTTTTTTTTATTGATGGCATGTGTTTTAAGTTAAATATTCAATACACTTACCCGCGGATTAACCGTAACAACATTTAAAATTTGTATAGAAGGAACAATTTTGACGTCACTCAACTCTTTGTTATTGTTTTAGCCAGCCATTTATTTTTATGAGTAGTTCTCACTAAATTGTATTTATCAGGCTATAAACGTTCAAGGTTACACATGCGTTTCTACTTCATATCCGGTTGGCGGATGATGTGTTTAAAAAAAATAAACGCATAGCATTAATAAACTTAAATATTTATTGTCTATTTGATATATTTTGGTGAGAGCTAATCGCTCAACTGGCAGCATAAAAACAAGAACAAAGTGTTGAATGACCCCAAATTCATTTCTTCTTAATCCGCGAAGTACATTTCGGCCCAGTAATCGTTTCAACTCCTTGAAAATTATTTTTCAGCAATCTGGACCAGTTACTAGGTAACAATAATAATAATAATAATAAAATAATAATAATAATAATAATAATAATAATAATAATAATAATAATAGTAATAATAATAATAATATAATAATAATAATAATAATAATAATAATAATAATAGTAATAATAATAATAATAATAATAATAATAATAATAATAATAATAATAATAATAATAATAATAATAATAATAATAATAATAATAATAATAGAGAACTTTTTACAAAAATTCATAGTCATCGACGCGCATCACGTTTCATCATTTCCGGTAGTGATGGGAAAAATAAGTTATGGAAAAAGTTTCCAGATGAAAACATAGAATAAAATGTCACGGGGTCAATGCCAACTTTAGGATCCAATTTGCTCGCAAAACCATATTTTCCGGTAGCGACTTTCATAATCTATATTATGTGGGACATGTCACCTTTTAATCGCCCATTATCATTTTCCCGATGTCTGACACTATCTAGATACTCACTGTTTAACCTTGGGACATTATTGTGCGCTTATAGTGAAATAATATTTGGTCTCTTGTCAAGCTAAATATCGCTTTACTTGGTTATAGATAGTATGCGCTTGGTTAAGAAGCTCATAACATTGCCATCCGGAAGTATAACGGACCAACACACAAAAATGTGTGTATCCATGAACGTTTATAGTCAGGTTAATACAGTTCAGTGAGCAGTACTCATAAACGCGGATGGCAAAAAAAAAAAAAACAATAACAAAGACCTGAGTGACGTCACCTTAGAACTATCTATAGAGTAATTATTTACAAGAGTTTGAATCCATATTATCACGGTCACAGAGTTGTTATGAAAAAAGTTAACGTTTTTGAGCCATCTAGCGAATATTATCATCATTATGCCCTTCCGCCACAACACCATTAGACATCGTCGCCTAGGCATTCCACGAAGGAATATAGATAATTCATCAAGCAAGATGGCTGATGTCAATAGGAATCACTCGTTGTCCAAGTGAGCAAATCGGGGTTAATCATCTTGCCTTAGGAAAAAAACGAAAGTGCATGAAGTGGGGCTCGAACCCGGGGCCTTCCGGGTCACAGTGCAATACCTTAACCACTCAGCTACTCCCCTCTTCTTAGCGAATGGGTATTGTTATTATATGTGTAAGATTTATTAACACGTTCATGCAACTTATGTTGAATATCAAACATGATTCAAGTTTTGTTTATTTTCTTATTAAACTGAGCCATTGTTTGTTTCCATTAATTTGTAAGCGGACGCAGATTACAAGATGGGATCCTCTCATAAGAGAGGATTAAGACCCTATCTTAAATGTGTGCTAATTTAGCAAAACCCATCGGGTGTCAGTCGAGCTAGTTTTGAGATACGTGGGGTACTGCTGAATACCGAAATCCACCGAAATCTAGCGAAATCCAATCCAGTGGAGAGAGAGCCAGAGACTGTGGTAGAAGGACACCAGTTGGGATTGAACCAGAGACGGTGGAATGAGTTCATTCGTGGGTATTGAATTAGAGACTAAGGGAGGTGGGCACCAATGGGGGTGAACTTGAGACTATGGGAGGTGGGGCACCAGTGGGGATGAACTAGAGACTATGGGAAGTGGGCACCAGTGGGGGTGAACTAGAGACTATGGGAGGTGGGCACCAGTGGGGGTGAACTTGAGACTATGGGAGGTGGGGCACCAGTGGGGGTGAACTAGAGACTATGGGAAGTGGGCACCAGTGGGGATTGAATCAGATAATATGGGAGGTGGGCACCGATGGGGGTGAACTAGAGACTATGGGAGGTGGGGCACCAGTGGGGGTGAACTAGAGACTATGGGAGGTGGGCACCAGTGGGGGTGAACTAGAGACTATGGGAGGTGGGCACCAGTGGGGGTGAACTAGAGACTATGGGAGGTGGGCACCAGTGGGGGTGAACTAGAGACTAAGGGAGGTGGGCACCAATGGGGGTGAACTTGAGACTATGGGAAGTGGGTACCAGTGGGGGTGAACTAGAGACTATGGGAGGTGGGCACCAGTGGGGGTGAACTAGAGACTATGGGAGGTGGGCACCAGTGGGGGGTGAACCAGATACTATGGGAAGTGGGCACAAGTGGGGATTGAACCAGAAACTATGGGAGGTTGGCACCAGTGGGGAGTGAACCAGAGACTTTGGGAGGTGGGCACCAGTGGGGAGTGAATCAGAGACTATGGGAGGCGGGCACCAGTGGGGGTGAACCAGATACTATGGGAAGTGGGCACCAGCGGGGAGTGAACCAGAGACTTTGGGAGGTGGGCACCAGTGGGGAGTGAACCAGAGACTATAGGAGGTGGGCACACCTGGGGAGTGAACCAGAGACTATGGGAGGTGGGCACCAGTGGGGGTGAACCAGATACTATGGGAAGTGGGCACAAGTGGGGACTGAACCAGAAACTATGGGAGGTTGGCACCAGTGGGGAGTGAACCAGAGACTTTGGGAGGTGGGCACCAGTGGGGAGTGAATCAGAGACTATGGGAGGCGGGCACCAGTGGGGAATGAACCAGAGACTATGGGAAGTGGGCAAATTGGGAAGTGAACCTGAGACTATGTACGGTTTTGTCAGATCACCTCACTCGTGTATCATTACAAACCTCTTCACTCTATCGTTGGTAAAAGCCCGTGACTCCATAAACAAAAGAGTTCTTCTGATGTTGTCCTCTATCCATGAAAGAGTTCTTGTGGCTTGATCCTCACTGTCAAGTTCAACGATGAGCTGGTGAAGATCTAGGAGTGTAATTTTCTTTGGCAACTGAAAAAAAACAGTTGGTTAAAAAAAGTTACAACTAAAGAAGGTTCCTCCATCTCTTAGTAAAGGTGGACCTTAATTAAGCTTAATAGCCAATATTCTCAACACAATCATATAACATAGAAACAATTGAGACATTGAGTATGCTCCGGTATATGGGGTGAATTTTTAATTCAGAAAAGTGAGTGGAGCAGGCACTCATGTTGGTAACAACAAGAGATGAAGTGAGCAGAGAAGTGCCAGAAGACAATAGAAAATAACATTTTTTTTGACTGTCTTTTGAATACATTTGACTGTCTCTTTCCCAACTAAGGAAGCTGAGTATTCCAGCCAACACCATGAAATATACCGAGCAATCTCACTCATAACAATGATAGAGAGCAACATAGAAAGGGAAAACCAATATATATATATATATATATATATATATATATATATATATATATATATATATAAGATAGGAGCCACAGCAATGACCTCCTTCTCACCAATAACAGACTAAACACCCTACACCCCTTCATTGTCCCAATAAGGTGGTTATGTGGTCTAATGGTATGACACTCGCCTTCACATCGGAAGGGCAGGGGTTCGAGTCACGCTCTAAGGACACATAGTTGAGCCGTTGCAAAAAGCTCTTTATTCATATATTCTATCACTGTATTCAGGTGTAAAATAAATACTTGGCCTTTAACAGCGTTGTCTTCGAAAAAAAAAATATTGCCTAAAGTCCTACACGATAACATGTTGAGTATTGCAGTTGGTTACGGATCCTTACTAAAGAGCTTAAACCACATTTAGTGTTTATTGCTCTATATGAAAGCTCAAATTTTCTAATGTGAATGATTTGGAATAAATTGTCACTAGGTATGAAGAAAACTACATTCATGGAGTCACTCATAAAAAGAAAAAGTCTTAGGTCTTGTTAGAGTGAGCATTTATGATAAAACACACTAGAAAGAGTACAATCAAGCATGTAAACTGGGGGGGGGGGGGGGGGGGGGGGTGGAATGATAGCATGTCTAACCCGTAAGGAAGAAAATGGGATAGTAAAAAAAATTAAATCTAGATTTACAATCAAAAGTACAGTAGGTAAAGTACGATAAAAGGGAATCGTACAAATAGGGAATATATTTAGATTCCAAAAGCATGCTACAATTGTGCATAGTTTGATATCACCTTAAGGTCTCATCCAGACACGAGTACAAAATCCCACTAAGAAGAACCTACTAATATGCTTACATTATACATTCAGAACAAGAATATAACAATAAATAACAGAGAGATGATGTACAATGAAAACAACGTTTTCCTCCAAAACCATATAACTATATGTAACTATAAATTTGACTGTTTCCCCCTCAGTCGACTTCTACCTAGGGAAATGACAAAACCAAGTAATCTCACTCCAAGACAATGACAAAAAGCAAGTTGGAAAACAGATATAGGGGTAGGGAAGACGCAGTAAGTAATATCTACGGGAGATCAGGAACGCCACCCAACAGCATCGGTTTGTGATTTGATCCAGAGTTGAAGCAGGCTGATTGTTTGGGACGATTTTTAAAACATTTCTCTCAGATTTAATTTGTCAGCATTGCTCGTTTGTCAAACAAAACTTTTTTTTCATTTGTGTTATTCATTATTATATATTTACCGACATCTAATCTACTCAAGGAATCGATGTTAGGTTTTCAAATATCAAAGTGTGATAGACTGAACTTAGGTCTTTGTTATTATTTTTAGACAGCCAGTCAGTGATAAATTCTCAGTAAATATATTATATCAGACAGTTTATTTGTTTTTAAGGGTTTTACGGCGCTTGCAACACATTAAGGTCATATCAGCGTCAGTAAAAAGGAAGAAAATGGGATAGTAAAAAGTTTAAGAATTACACTTAAAGCACAAAAGTAAAGGTGAGACAAAGGGGAATTGGTTCAACTAGGAAACAGATGTAGATTCCAAGAGTACACAATCAAAGTACATAGTTTGAGATCACCTAAAAGTCTCGTCCAGACACAAGCACAGGTCCCAACTAAGAGGAATACACTCAAATGTTTATAAATCATATAATATAATATGTAAACTAAACATAATACAATGCATAACAGAGAGATGATTTACAAGGAAGAAAAATAATCTCCCAAAACTATAACTATACATTCGACTGTTTCCCTCCCAGCCAAGGAACTCCGGCTAGGGTCAGGACAAAACTAAGTAATCTCATTCCAAGACAACGACAGGAAACAATTGAAAAACGGGTATGGGGGGGGGGGGATAGAAGAAACAGCATGTACCTCCCTGGCCACTATGGGAGATATCAGGCAGTAAACGTGAAAAGTTACACACCGGTTTGTGAATTGGTATGATGTGGTTGGCGGATGTTGTGAGTATTTTACATAAACGAATAGCATCAATAATATGTCAACCAACTGGGAGTAAAACGTAATAACTCTTAATTTCATAAATATCTTTTTATTTTTGACCTTTTAATTCCCGACCTCCTCCCCTTCCCCAGCACAAACAACGAATTTAAGTGTGACGCATTGCTGGGTGTTGCTCAATGTACAACATAGTGGTTTAATTACTTTGATGGTGCAATTCGGGAGAAATATAACCTTCCCGGCTAACCAAAATTACATTTGTTTTGTTTGTTTTAATGGGTCTTAGTGAAATCTATCACCGTGTTGTCTAACGTCACAAAATATTATTGTAAATTTGATACCATCATTATTACAGCGTTAGGGATACAATAATCTTTATTGAAAACCACAGATTAAACATAAATCAAAGATGATATTAAGACCAATGACACACATAGGAATGTTGGACTTAGCTTTTTTTGTTTGTTTTTAAGGGACCTGACGTCAGCCCATTGAATACATTATGTCCTTTGTCATTCGTCCCATTTAACCGTTCTACCCGATTAAGTAACTACCCAGTTATTGGACTATATAACAGTAATCATCCATGGCACAAGAAGTATTTTAAGTATTCAATATAAACCATACTAATGGAATATTCAACACATTTCTGGCGATTTAGTATTGGCACTTAGATGGCAATGGTAGACAGAATAACCATACTTTTGTTCTTGGCATTTTCAGTTTCTTTGGAGCAAAGCTATGTCCATGATTTTATACGTGAGTCTTACACTTTGTTAATGAAGTGTTTAGCTCTCTACCGTGTTAAATTCAGATAAGATCATAATGTCAGCCCGAGAAATTTTAACCCAATCGTCAATTAAATTTGTCTTGAAATTCTTAAACAACTGTAAAGAATATAATACCAGTGACATTTCCTTCACACTGCTAAATGTTGATGCTGATTTTAGACCACCTTTAAAGCATATTGAACACGGTTGTTGAATATTGGGCTATATATAAACTAAATATTTCACAATTTCGTAATTGAGTTTGGTTTATGGTTTTTTTCATATTCTCTCCTGTTGATAATTAGTATTAGGTTATATAATATTGATAAATAATATATTCTAAAGAAAAAAAGAGGGCAATACAACAACAACACAGACAACAACAACAAGAAGAAGTATACTACTATTACTACTACTACTACTACTACTACTACTACTACTACTACTACTACTACTACTACTACTACTCTACTTCTACTACTACTACTACTATACTACCACTACTATACTACCACTACTACTACTACTACTATACTACCACTACTACTACTACTACTACTACTACTACTACTATTACTACTACTACTACTACTACTACTACTACTGCTGCTACTACAACTACATCTAATACAACTGTCTTACTCTGGGGAGGCACGCCTTATAATATTTGGCCATAAAACTTGTCGGTATCGATTGATTTAAGTGAACGTCATCTTGGCAAAACCTGTCATATCTGGGACCTCACCAGGTCTTTTATCGAGTCCCTGGTTTGACTTTTTCCATGATTAGGGTCATTTAAATCGATCGATATTTAAAGGACATGTTTTTTTGGAACATATTTAAATTGGTGCCTTTCCAGAGTACCTCAGATTAACAGGTTAATCACACTGTCTGGCTCTGACTTTCTCTAATGAGACCAATAGAGAAGAAACGTATGATGTAAAAAGAACAAACTCGATCGTTTTTCAGTAGAAACGTAAAACTACTCTTCCTGATGATGATGATGATAATGCTGTTGATAATGATGATGATGATGATGACGATGATGATGATGATGATGATGATGATGATGGAGACAAAGACATGCACGATGATGATGACAACGTTGATGTTAATTATAACATGATGTTGTATATAAATTTCAGCCTACCCATATACTTCTAAATTTTGCACGAATTTGACTAGCTCATGCCCTTGGGAAACAGGCTAAGAGGAGTTAACCATCGATGATGTATTCAATATGATGGCGTCAAAGGATTGGGATCAAATTGAACTTTTCTGTTCGGGTCTTGATGGCTACGAGAAAATTGATGATTGTGTAACATGGGCTTGTATACCTTATTTTAGATCTTCCAAATATGGGCATATATTTAGTATGTGCTTTTATCTGCCTGCAATGAAATGGGGAATGGACTGTTGGGATGCTGGATTTCCTGAGGAAGCACGTAGATGTTACGACTACCACTATCCTGATTATCGTCTTCAGGGTCGGTCAATGCGAGTGTACACCCAGGACACCATCAAAAGAGACTGTTTTCCCGATGAACACGATTTCTACGATAAATGTCTTTTCTGGAAGAGCCAGCTCATATTCGTACTGATGCCAGCCTACTACAATATTCACCCATATCCTATGGGTTTTCATGACTGGATGGGCATTGAAGACTAGGATTGCCATAATATATAATTATTTACAGGCCTGGTAACCCAAATTGGTGTGGTCTCATTGTTCAACAGTAGTCGTCGGAATCTAGCATATTCATTTATGATCTCAATTGTCTGTAGTGTTTCATTCATCCTGTTTTCTGATAAAGGGGAATCCCGAAACACCCTTATTATCTGTTTTAGTTTATTAAATTGAAGCTTACATTCAATTTCACATTGTTACTTTGGATGATGCAATCCAGGAGAAGAAAATATCCCATTTTGAGCAACATTCCAATTGTTTTGTTTGCTTTTAGGGTTGTACGGCGCTTGTAACACTATTATGTCATTTCAGCGCCAGTACAAAAGAAGATGATAGAGGAAAGTCGTAGATGGGGAGAAATGGGAATACAAAATAAAGCACTGGGTCAATTACAGAACAGAAGATTCCACGACCAATACATTTTTGTGCAAAAATTTGACATGACTTAAAAAGGTCTCACCCAGGCAGAACCAAGGATCCCGCTGTGAAGAGTAGACGATACTCGAACTGTTTATTAAGTACAATATACAATATATACAATATTCAAAACTAATCTGTATCAATAAAAGAAGGAGCAAGTCTGTCTGTCTGTGTTGACTACTCGGAATACCATATTATTATCTGTTATGAAAATAGCCAGTTCGTTAACATTTTTTGTACTTCTAATGTAGGCCGCCGAGATTTTTGCGATTTAGGTAGATTTGACCTCAGCAACCCTTAAAATGATACGCTATGCCCCTGTAATACTAAAAAAAAAAGATGAGCGTTTATATAGGGCAATATTCACTTAACGTGCTCAAAGCGCTTTACAAGAGGTCCCTGGCCAACAGAGATACTGAAAATGTAGGACGTGACCGGATGCGATATTACAATTATGTTCGGACAAAGACAACGCTGTTAACGACCAGGTTCCCATTTCACACCTCAGTACGGTGAGAGAATGCGAATAAAGAGCTTTTTTTTCCCCCAAGGACTCACTATGCGCCGAGCGAGGCTCGAACCAGGACCTTCCGATCTGAAAGCGAGTGTCATACCACAAGACCACTTAGCTATATTGCCCAAACAGAATGATCATAATTTCTTAATTACCAAATTGTTTCCTTCGTCATTTATTATCCCTATATAAAATGACCTACCACTATAACGAATGGATAACCGTAAACATTAACCGCCCCCTTCCTTCCTCAGCCTAATATTCAAGATAAAATTAAATGTTGACTGTGCTCTGTATCACGTGGTATAATAGTTGCCTGTTTGGCGTATTTTATACCAAATCCCAACAAGTTGGCGATTTTAAAAGAAATTTGGCATTTTTAAAAATTGGGTTTATCATTTTTTTTCAACAAAATAAATTTTACTTACTTTATAGACGAATTATCATATCACTATTTTCATAAGATATATACAATTTCACCCAAACACTGGCATGACGAAGACATTTTTAAAATTGGATTAAATCGCGACACAGGGCAGGGGGGTACACCACTTAAGACGTAATTCCACTTTTATGTGCAGTTTAGCATAAAAAATTGATGCCTAAAAACAAACAAACTGGCAAATATCATGATATTATTTGGCATTTCGCTGTGAATTGTAACGCAATTTTTGACAGGTTAATCTAGGTAATCATCCTTGAGCATTATAGTAGGCTACCATATAAAACTAATAAAACACGGTATCTTTACCATTTTTTGAATAACGTGCCTTGGAAATAATAGGATCCAATAGTCTGATGTCACGTCCGCCCAGCAACCAGCGGCTTGGTTCTAAACAAAGACAATTGGTACTTATTTATCATGCTGGCTTGAACTTTTCACATGTCATGTGATCAGAATGTATAAAAGTCAAAACATGATCAGATGTGTAATGTTTTTCGTCTCTGGATACACTTTTATGCTCATCGGAGAAGTATTTCATAAGGGCGTCCGCCATTGTTCCGATAGTTTAGAACCAGTTACTAAGTTACGATGCGTCATTACGAGGGAAGTGACGTCACGACTGTTGAAGCTTATTTCCGACACAGTTCTGACTATTTGTATATTTCAGGCACGTGCTGTCCATAGAAGCACAGTAAGCACTGCCGACCCGAGACTTTCAAGTTCATTGCCTATAATAGTAGACAGGAAAGTAAGACGAACGTCCACAAAATATTCATAAGTTTATAAACCAAAACAACCATAAATTTTAATGATAAATCGGCAAAAGTAGTCTAATAATTCAATAGTCAAGGAAGAAGAAAAAACACGAGGTGTAGATTTGATGGTGCTTATTATGACCTCTTCAACGGCCTGGTATGACGCGCTGGTCCACCCGTCTGTTTCATCACAACCTCTTCTTCTTCTTCTTCTTCTTCTTCTTCTTCTTCTTCTTCTTCTTCTTCTTCTTCTTCTTCTTCTTCTTCTTCTTCTTCTTCTTCTTCTTCTTCTTCTTCTTCTTCTTCTTCAAGTACCAACTCTGTGCTTGACATCGGTGATCATGGTACGCCATTCATCTCTCTGATATTCTTCTTCAAGTACCAAGTCTGTGCTTGACATCGGTGATCATGGTACGCCATTCATCTCTCTGATCAGATAACTTCAAAAAAATTATATTACTCTTCTCTTTCTTTGTCACCCAGCTGTTCAAACTATTTAAATATGTTTTTCTTGGTCTACCTTTACTCTTTTTACGTTCTATCTTTCCTATGAGAGCAAGATGTTCAATACATTTATGTCGATTTAGGTGCCTGAAATAGTGCATTTGTCTTTTTCTTATTGTACGAATTAGTAACCTTTTAGTTTCAGCTTGCTCTAATACTTCTTCATTAATTTTCTTCTCTGTCCATGAGATTCTTAAAATCACAACCTGTTAGGCTAAAAATAGGAATAAGCAGACCAAAAAAAAAAAAATCTGATTCCCATCACCGCCTAAATGAGGTAAAGAAAAAGTCACGGCCAGAGTTGACAAAAATCTGATTAGGGAATGAGATTAGCAGAAGAGTAGCGTCCCTTGATTGGAAGTCACCCATAGTCTGTGACGTCACCGGCGGAAAAGTTATTAGAGAAAGAACGTCATTTTGGTTGTGCGCATGCGTCTCTGGTCCTCGCCCGAACTGTCTCTGTTCCCAGTCTTCCAAGAATCTTCTTCTTCTTCTCCTCCTCCTCCTCCTCCTCCTCCTCCTCCTCCTCCTTCTTCTTCTTCTTCTTCTTCTTCTTCTTCTTCTTCTTCTTCTTCTTCTTCTTCTTCTTCTTCTTCTTCCGATCTACTAGGTAACTAGAGAGGTGAGAGGGTCTAGTGTGTTTAGACATTGTGCATGCGCGCGCGCGCGCGTGTGTGTGTTGGTATGTGAGCTTTGTGTATGTTGTTTTTTGTTCGAGTATTTTATGAAGTCTTGACTTCATTTTAAATGATTGATTGTGTAAGTCTTGTCGTTAGCACTGATAAGCCCGTTTTATTACTACTCCTGGGGACATGTGGATAATGAATGTTAGACAAGCCTAACTTTGTGATTATTTTGCTAATATCGTGAGAAATTAAATATGCTTGTCCAGGAAAAAAGGTCACCGCTTGTTCCTGGCGTATTTCACAGATGAGAATGGCAAAAAATAGTCATTCTAACACTTTTTTTTTCATAGTTCATCGTTTTGGAACATAGTTGTGTCCATGCAAAAAATATTTGTGAGTCTTACTTTATTTTTGAAGTTTCAAATCATCGATTTTGTTAGATCTTATAAATGTGCCCAACTTGGGTAATTTTTTCCCTACTGCTAAGTGCTCATAATATGTGTTAGTCTGATAAGCCAACATAATGATTATGAGCTAGATTTAATTGTTTTAATGGGGAATATTCACCGTCGGTTTGAGAGTATTTCCATTACTCCAACAAAAAGCCCACAGGTTTATCGGACCTTCAAATAAGTACACGTCGCCCTGATGGAAATTCGCTTTGAAATGATTGAATAATTTGAAAGAATAAGATACATCACTCAATATATCAAATTGAAAACACCCCGCTGTCGAGTGAAGGCTGGTGAACGCGCCTTTCAGCATTCTGGCCCAAGGTTGTGGAATTTGCTACCACTAGAGATACGTTCTTCGTCTTCACTAGAGGAATTCAAGCGCCGATTGAAGACATTCTTATTCCGACAGGCTTTCTTTTGACTATGCGTATAACTGTTGTTCGTGTACTGTGTTAGGGCTTAATCATCATCATCATCATCATCATCATCATCATCATCATCATCATCATCATCATCTTCTTCTTCTTCTTCTTCTTCTTCTTCTTCTTCTTCTTCTTCTTCTTCCCCTCTTCCTCTTTGTCTTCGTCTTCATCTCCTCCCCACAATCCGATCACCAACTCCTCCTCCTCCTCCCCTCCCTTCTCCAATTTCTTCTTCTTGTCAACGCATCACGTCATAACTATCATATTTATGTTTGAGAACAAGAGCCACACATCAAAGTAGGTTCGTGCTTTTTAAAGGGAACAATGATGTAACTAATGCATACACTTACCACAATAGTGACTCTTGGTTGGGTATCGGATTTAACAGGTTTTTGGGCAAAGGGTCATAAAATTATAAGGAACATGTCTTACCTTTTTCTTGAGATACGCTTCCATTCCTTCCCACACTTGGGTGTAGATAGGCCGTTAAAGGGACAATGATGAAACTAATACATGCCCTTGCCATAAGAGTGACTCTAGGTTGGGCATCCGAACTAATAGGCTTTTGGGCAAAGGGTCATAAAATTATAAGGCACTTGTCTTACCTTTTTCTTGAGAAACGCTTCCACTCCTTCCCATACGATCCCACTTGGGTGTAGATAGGCCCTTAAAGGTGATGATGATGTCACTAGTACATACACTTGCCATAAGAGTGACTCAAGGTTTGGCTTCAGAGTCAACAGATTCGTGGGCAGGGGAATTTCCACCAATGGCCTGTTTTGCCTGTTGTATAGAAGGAAAGAAATTGACGTCACTCAACTCTTTGTTTTTGTATTTAAATCAATAAAAAAATTTTTTTTAAAAATTAAATCCCTTTATTCACACCAGTGGGCAAATTTGTCTCTAAGATCTATTCCAAGGGAAGACTGGAATAACCCAGGCGCCAACCGCTGCGCAGTGCAGCCCCACAAATTGAGCTAAGGTGAGGTGACTTGTTCAAGGCTACACAGCGCAGCGGCGGGTTATCGAACTTGGTACCTTTCGGATACGAAGCAAGGACCGTACCGCTAAGCCACGCTGTCCCAATTAGACAGACACTGTGGAGATTAGTTCTAACTAGTTGAGGTCGATTTTTTTTTCGGATGGTTTTTTTTCTTCTATTTTTCTTTCCTGCTTTGTCTGGCACCTTTCATACACACTTGTTCAGATCTTGATCTTATAATGGCGCCTGCTCCTTAATTTCTTTAATCTAACAAATATACATACACTTGTCATAAGAGCGACTCTAGATTTGGATTCAGAATCAATCGATTCTTGGGCAGAGGAATTTCTACCAATGGCCTGTTTTGTCTGTTGTATAGAAGGAAAGAAATTGACGTCACTCGGCTCTTTGTTTTTGTTCTTAGCCAGCCATTGTTATGAGGAGTTCTCACTAAATGTTATCATTCACACTATAAATGTATAAGGTTACACAAAGTTGTGTGCGTTGGTACGTTATATCAAGCTAGCAGATGTTGTGAATAATTAAAATAAGCGCATAGCATCTACAGAACGATATGAAAGCAAAAATCAAATTATGTTTGAAATTGTTTTTTACCCATATGACCACTCCTGTAAAGACTGATAGCCTAAATAAGCCCAGAAGACACCAGCAAAGCATCATCTTTCAACTAAGAACGCAACACATACCCCTCAACAGCCATTTAAGCAACATTACAAAAGACACATCCCCTTCCTGTCCCTTATGCCAACGCCCCAATTAAACAGAAACACACCACTTGCTTGAATGTCAACCTCTTGAAGACCTGAGATGCACATTCCTCCCACCAAATCCAAGCATCAGTAACGCTCTTTATAGTCACCTGGCTCGAGTCTAGGTGGTCGCTGGTTCGGATAAGTAAGTAATTTAGAAAGTAAAGCTTGACTTTAAATGGCGCTATCATAGTCTTACCGACCATGATCTCAACGGTTTACAATTTTGTAATCTTTTATGTTGGAGCAACTTGAGCTTTAAAATATAACAAATTGAGCTTTTATATGGCGCAATATCCACTAAACGTACTCAAAGCGCTTTACAAATGATCGATGACCAATAGCAACACGTAACATGTAGAACGAGACAGGAACGCCTGTTACATTTTTTTTCCAACAGAGACGGCCAGGTACTCATTTTATACCTGAGTACGGTAGTACGGTGAGAGACTGTGGGTAAAGAGCCTCTCCAAGGACTCAACTAAGCGCCGAGCGAGGCTCTAACTCATGACCTTCCGCATAGCAACGTATATTTAACAAAATATTAGACACAACATGCGTTCAAACAATCGGAAAATTGTTTGAATAGTGCTTTGAGCATGTTTAGTGTATATTGTGCTACATTTTATTATTTTCATTTCCCCCCCACCATTTTCCCTATTTTGAAATATTGACGATTGTTTCACTTAAAATTAATAATGTTAAAGCTATCAATAGCTTAACCGATAAAATACCAACATCAAGAAATTCTAGTTTCAACTGATACTTAAGAAAAGTTTACATTTCAAATTAGCTCACAGAGGGAAAAATCTAAAATTGTGGGATAATCGACTGACGTGACAATCCAAAATATGTGTGGTAATCGACTCATCGGGTCTTGGAAAACCACTAACTCACTGTGTGAAAATCTAAAAATGTGGAATATAAGACTTTTCGGGTCTTGGAAAACCCCTAGCTTACAGTGTGAAAATCTAAAAATGTGGAATATAAGACTTGTCGGGTCTTGGAAAATCACTAGCTCACTGTGTGAAAATCTTAAATTGTGGAATATTAGATTTGTCGGGTCTTGGAAAACCACTAGCTCACTGTGTGAAAACCTAAAATTGTGGGATATAAGACTTGTCGGGTCTTGGGAAACCCCTAGCTTACAGTGTGAAAATCTAAAATTGTGGGATATAAGACTTGTCGGGTCTCGGGAAACCCCTAGCTAACAGTGTGAAAATCTAAAATTGTGGTATATAAGACTTGTCGGGTCTTGGAAAACCCCTAGATTACAGTGTGAAAATCTAAAATTGTGGGATATAAGACTTGTCGGGTCTTGGGAAACCCCTAGCTCACGGTGTGAAAATTTAGGACCTTCCGATCCGAGGGCAAGTGTGCTACCACAAGACGACATAACCGCACAAGAAACGTAACCCTTATTATTCAGCTCCCGGCATAACACTGCGACTGACTAATGTCCCCTGGGCTATCTTGGATTTTGTTCGATATAGATCCTAAATAAAACTTTAGGCAAATTAGTAAAGGATATTTATTTATTTATTAATTTATTTTTTCATTTATTTATTAATTAATTATTTAATTCGGGTGGGGTATGGGCGGTCCCGAAAGCTCGGTTTGTAGAGAACTAGCTCCACAAGTAAAAGAACAGAGATCGATCTAGAGCGAAGTCGGGGAATTTTTTTCAGACCTTCCTATCCACCCAGCAGTGATTGGATAACCGAGTCTGTTAGATCTAGTGGGAATTTCTCTGCAGTAGACTAGTGTTCTATCCCAGGGGTGAGAAGCAATTGCAATTTACGTTTCACGCTTGGATAAACTCCGGATTTGTAGGACTAATGGCTCTGAAGATCTATTTATTTATTTGTATATTTTGAAATATTGACGATTGTTTCACATGAAATTCTTCCATGGATTAATAATTTTATTGCTATCAAAAGATTATTTATTTATTTATTTATTTAATCATTTATTTATTATTTATTTATTTATTTATGCATGTATTTATTCATCTTTTAAACCAACCTTCTCTTTGACGAGTTCGGTATTCCTTCTTGTGTACAGGGAATGAAATCGTTGGTCATTTTACCACTTGCGGTTTCTTCAACTACCCACGTCCCGCTATGCTTTGTGCATCTTTCAATTTTACCTCTTGATAATAAAGGTAATGAAGATGTTGATGGTAATGATGAGAATGGTGATGGAGATGATGGTGGTGGTGAAGGAGATGGTGTGGGTAAGAAACAAGGCAGATCAGATCCATACCATCGGCCTTGAAAAAAAAAGAAGTCGAAAATGTATATGTATATGTATAATAAAAGGAAAGAGGCAGCTTCTATGAAATCAACTTTCTTGTTCTCTGTGCCTTTCTCATCCCCTCTCTCTCTCTCTCTCTCTCTCTCTCTTCTTTCTTTCTCTCATTTTCTCTCTCTCTCTCTCTCTCACACACACACGCACACACACATACACACACACACGCACAATAGCTTGGCATCTCATTATATCATCACAGATTATCCTTATACTAACTAAAATCTAAACACTTATCAATGAAATACTGAAGACTTCATTTTCTATTTTAAATCCTCATTTTTTATATACTATTTACAGAAGCTACTCACTAACCCGATAAGTATTCAAGGTCATCGTCGAGTGGGCGTGGCGAGAATCTTGTGTCACATGATCTAACTGGTGGGATTAGCAAGTCTGGGATGACATTTACCTGGAGGAAAATAATCATTGAAGAGTCAGGCTAAGACGAAACATGAACGCCAGAGTACTGTTGGTATCTTGCATTACTGCATTACAGTGCCAGAAAAAGTAGAGAGAAAAATAAAAGAAATAAAATAATAAAAAGCCCATTCCCCCCCCCAAAAAAAAAAATTAAAAAAAAAAAAATCAGCCTGCCACGCCTGGGGTTTGGAATGATCCGTTTATAGTCTGAGTTATCGAATTGAGTGAGAATTAATCCCGAAAATATTTGTTTAAAAACAATACAAAAGAGGCGTGAGGGAATGAGTGGCGTCATTTTCGATCCATCTATAGATTTTGTTCGGTTATAGTGCGGCTATGTGGTCTTGTGATATGACTCTCGCTTTCGGATCGGAAGGTCCTGAGTTCGAGCGTTGCTCGGCGCACAATTGAGTCCTTCGAATGGGCACAGTACTCACATTTTCTCATAGTACTCAGATGTCAACCGGGCGTTAACAGTTTTGTCTCTGTCCGAAACAATTGTAACATCGCCTAACAGGCGCCAGGTCCCGCCCTACATCTTTAATGTTGTTGTTGTCCAGGAAACCCTTGT
>NC_088365.1:48225581-48230581 GCF_034508935.2 Berghia stephanieae | reverse complement strand
TGCGCTTAGTTTTTATTTATTTATATTTTTTTAAAACCTCTGAAACCCTGGCATGGAAACAGGATGTGAGATGCACGCATACCACAGAACTCTACCGTAACATATATATCTAGTAGAACTCTGTGACGCACACACAAGCCAGCATGTTATAATATTATGCAATTTCCAAGCCATAGATAACGGATGCCACTGAGGCGCCAGTCACGGTATTGTTTGTCGTTAGAAAATGAATCAGCAGATACATGGATGGGTGTGGTTGTTGCGCCATTAAGTGGTTTGCCGGACTGATAACACAAGTGAGTCTGGAACCTGTTTGTTACTCTGGCGTTCTCTTTCTTTTGCTCTGCTTTTCTATTTTGATGATGATTTTGTTTCTTGATAATATAATTAGAATGGCAATAATAAAAATAATGATAATGATGATGATGATGATGATGATGATGATGATGATGATGAAGATAATAATAATAATAATAATAATAATAATAATAATAATAATAATAATAATAATAATAATAATAAAATAATAATAATATAATAATAATAATAATAATAATGATAATTTTTCTTCTTCTTCTTTTTTTTCTTCTTCTTCTTCTTCTTCTTCTTCTTCTTCTTCTTCTTCTTCTTCTTCTTCTTCTTCTTCTTCTTCTTCTTCTTCTTATTATTATTATTATAACCATTACTCAAAATCTCTCAGCGCACTCAGGAACAAACTGAGTCGTTGAAAGCATTGTCCATCGGTAAAATTATAATTTATAAAATCGCCTAACAGGCTTAATTTCCCGTCCTACGTGTTAAGTGCTGCTGATGGGATTGGACCCCAGGTAAAGCGCTTTGAGCACATTTTGTGGAAATTGCGTAAAATATATGGTTAGCAGAAAATGCTCAATTTTTTTAAACTATATGTACCTAACAAATGTTTTGTATATTTATGTTATGTTACAACGGAAGTGGTGGAGCAGTTAAAGTGGAATTGTCTATCTTATCGTTTTATGTCGTGGGAGAGGCAAAATGCTAATGCTAGCAGCTAGTGGTTTTTCTCATGTGTCAGGAGGCAATGTGGTTTTAACCCATTTAAGGCGATTCTTTTAATAATTATAAAAACAAAAAAAAAAAAAACAACAACCCATGCTTTCTATGATGATGATGATGGTGATGATGATGATGATGATGGTGATGATGATGACTATTATTATTATTATCATTATTATTATTATTATTATTATTATTATTATTATTATTATTATATTATTATTATTATTATTTTATTATTTATTATTATTATTATATTTTTATTTTATTTCAGTATTATTATTATTATTATTATTATTATATTATTATTATTATATTTATTATTATTTATTATTATTATTATTATTATTATTATTATATATTATTATTATTATTATTATCATTATATTATTATTATTATTATTATTATTACTGATATTTTATTATTATTATTATTATTATATTATTATTATTATTATTATTATTATTGTTATCATTATTCTATATTATTATTATTTATTATTATTATTATTATTATTATTATTATTATTATTATTATTTTTATTATTATTATTATTATCATTATTATTATTATTATTATTATTATTATTTATTATTAGTATTACTGATATTTTATTATTATTTATTATTATATTATTATTATTATTATTATTATTATGTTATCATTATTCTTATATTATTATTATTATTATTATTATTATTATTATTATTATTATTATTATTATTATTATTATTATTATTATTATTATTATTATCATTATTATTATTTTTATATTATTATCATTATTATTATCATCATCATCATCTTTATTCCCACTACTGCTATCTCGTAGTTGAATACAGATACGATACGAGTCTAAAAAAAAACTAGAACCACGCATGTAAAGGGTTAAGACGTAGGATGTGATAACGGTCAAGGTTGTTACATCGGTGGTTTTCATAAGTATGTCATGGTAGTCATGATAGTGATGATGATGATGATGATGATAATGATGATGATGATGATGATGATGACTGTGGTGGTGAAGATGGTGATGATGATGGCGAGGATGGTGATGATGATGATGATGATGATGATGATGATGATGATGATGATGATGATGATGATGATGATGATGATGATGATGCTGATGATCATGATGATAATGATAATCATGAAAACGATAACGATGATGATAATAATGATTATGGTGATAACGTTGATGATGATCAGAATTGAGAACTTCGAAGAGAGAGAGAGAGAGAGAGAGAGAGAGAGAGAGAGAGAGAGAGAGAGAGAGAGAGAGAGAGAGGGGGGGGGGACGACATAGAAAATGAAAGTAAAATAGAAAATAAGGAAAATAATAAAGTGGGCGAAGATTGATAATCATATTCCCAAGGAAAATAAAAATGTGAGAAATGCTTATGAGACGCGAAGGTCGTAAATATATACACGTACACACAACACACACACACATACACACACACTCATACACACACGCACACAAACAATCGAACATTCTAAAACAAAACAAAACAATTCCAAACAACCAAAAGCAACTAAATTTGAAATCAACGCCAGAAAAGAAGATTTATCTGTCTCCATTTCTGACAGCAACCAACAAGCGATGCCAGGTTGTCGAGTTATTTCCATAATCTCTAAACAAAAAAATTCGTGAACAAGAAACACGTTCTTCTTTCGTAGTTATTTTTAGACGAAATAAACAAACAGTTCTTGTGTGATTCCTACCCATCCCACCCACCCCCCTCCTGGGTATTGCATATTATTATTATAATTTAAAGGGCCAAAGCATTCGAGGTTTTGGCGGAAAAATGTTATGGCACGTTTTTTCCAAAATATGAATTGACGTTAATGTTGAAATTACTTTTCGAAATTAATTTTTTTAAAAAAAAAAAAAAACGAAACAAAAACAAAGAAACAAAAAACAAAAATAGAAAACCAACCAAAAAAAAACCCAAAAAAAAACAAAAACAAAACCCAACAAACAAACCAGTAACAACCCAAAATAACAACACAATACAAACCGACGTACTTATTTGCAGGTCTGATAACCCGATTCCTTATGGGCTCATTGTTGTAATGGAAATCTCAAAAACAAATTTGATTAATTGACGCAAAATAATGTCCATTGCAACAATGTTAAACTAGATAGGACCATAAGTGGGTTCGGATGTCAGACCTGCATATATGCGCACGTCAAAACAAACCCAGACCAAACCAACCCAAAAACAAAAATCCCCTCTCCCAAATATAAAAAAAACCCCCAAAAACAAAACAAAACAACAAAACAAAATGACAAATAAAAAAACAAAAACAAAACAAACATAAGCACAAAAAGTAACCAATCTCCCCTCTCCCCTTTTCACAAACAACAAAAACAAAAAGAAAGAAAGAAACAAACAAACAATCAGTCCAAAAACTAAAAATTGCAATAACTATACAGAGGTATGATCTATCTCAATTTATCAAATTAATATATGAAGTGTTGCTATTGGTTCTTGGTTGTATATTTTTTACATTTTTGTGCATTTGCATATATATATATATATATATATATATATATATATATATATATATATATATATATATATATATATATATATATATATATAATATATTGTGCATATAAAAATTAAAAAAAAAATCATTTATATATAATTTAAAATATTTACCACAATGTTTGAGACAGTCTACATTAATGTTTCAGGCTTAAATTAAGCCTGAAACATTAATGTAGACTGTCTCAAACATTGTGGTAAATATTTTAAATAATAATAATTCGCTCCATTACTGCATGTCGAGCACTTTTCGTACCATATTTGTATCAAACACGATTCAATATATATAATATGTATATATAATATATATATATATATATATATATATATATATATATATATATATATATATATATATATATATATATATATATTCTTTTTTTTTTTAAATTTTTTTTAAAATTTTTATATGTATACATTGTCGCCATAGATTCTCAACTGTGTGTTTATACATTTTTATGCATGCCACGTCTGTAAACGAATTTCCATATTTTTGGATGAATACAGTATATTATTATTATTATTATTATTATTATTATTATTATTATTATTATTATTATTATTATTATTATTATTATTATTATTATTATTATTATTATTATTATTATTAAAACGAATAGAGAAGAATAAAACGTAATGAAATAATCAAATAATTGCAGATAACAAAAACGTCGAGGTCAATAAAAGAGCTATGAAAGATAGAAACATTAAACGACAAAAATACTGACAACCTGGTATTTGTTGATGTTGATGTTGATGAAGAAATGGAAAACAAACATTGGATAATACAGGTGGTCAATTCAGGAGGCAAACATTTACTGAACATCGACCGACCCCCTACTTTCTGAGCGCTGAACTCTAGTAAAAAAAGACTTTACGTCCTCACTTCTTTTTTCCTTTCAGAAGATGATTGGAATATATACTGAGGTGTTTTTAACATACTGAATTCCGTAAATATATGGAAAATTGGCGGCAACCTTGAGAATGAACATTAACAAAAACAATTTAAAAAAGAAAAAAAAAACAAAACAAAAAAAACCTCAACAACAACAACAACAACAACAAAATAAGAAAAAACAACAACAACAACAAAATAAGAAAAAACAACAACAACAACAAAAGAAAAAAAACAACAACAAAAACAAAAAAACAAAAACAAAAAACAAAAAAACAACAAACCCCCCCCCCCAAAAAAAAAACAAAAAAAAACAAAACAAAACAATAACGATAGAAACATGACCCTGCCCAAGCTCTTCTCGCAGACCTTGGGCAGGGTCACCGTGCCCGTATAATATTATCTGCTGAAGTTATCCTGTCGTCTGGAACGAATAGCGGGAAATAACATTTGCCAAGTGGAAAGAAGGGTCAGATAAAATCGTCACCTCCGACCCCTCCCCACCCCCCTT
>NC_088365.1:48213081-48220581 GCF_034508935.2 Berghia stephanieae | reverse complement strand
CTAACTCCCCTCAATCATATATATATATATATATATATATATATATATATATTATATATATATATATAAATATATATATATATATATATATATATATATATATATATATATCTATGTGTGTGTGTATAACACTATATTATGTAACTTGCTGCTTGAACATCGAATAAATCAATAATCAAAGGGAATAGATGCTTCAATTCAATTTACGAGTACACCCTAAGTGGACGTTTCGGGTTTTCCCCTTTGTCAAAAAATACGATGAAGGAGCACTAACAACGAATGAGAAATCTCGTGTTTTGTTGACAAAGGGTTAACCCGAAACGAACACATCATAATATGTCTTCGTAAATTAAATTAAAGCCTGTATTTCCATTTATCATTGTGTTTTATTATTTACACAATAACGAAACGCTTACTTTTTGTCAATCATTACCCTGGAATATTTTCTGGAAGTCTAAATAATACATAATATAATATTTTCTGGCAGTCTATTATAATACATATAAAATATTCTGCATATGTCGACAGTGATTCATAACCAATCTTCAACAAACAGCCGCATGAAGACAAAAAAAAACAAAAACACATTATGTAAGGTGTTCCAATATATATATATATATATATATATATATATAATATATATATATATATATAAATAAAACTATGTATATATATATATATATATATATATATATATATATATATATATATATAAAACTATGTGTATATATTTCTATTTCTGTCTATTTATCTATCTATCCATCTATATATATAACATATATATATATATAACCGCTGTGTATTAAACAGAACTGCACTCGCAAATTTGAAAATTAATTTGACAAATAATAATAGTAAAAGTCATTGAGTAGTCCTTCAGAGCCATAAGCCTCACGGAGCCAGAGTTTTTCCCGATTTCTATAGTGTGAAACGGACAAAATAAATTGTTTATTATTATTACTTTTTTGTGTGGATAGGACGCTTGTCTATCGCAAAGTACTTTCGCCCATAACTAAAAGATCCAGCTACCTTATCACTGCTGGGTGGACAAGGGGCAGGGGGGCAGAAAAAAATACAGACTTCAACAGGAATCGATATGAGTGAAGCGAGCACTCTATCAACTGAGCTATCGGTAGCAAAACAATTAGAACAGACAATAGATATTTTGATGAATACATAATATTATATTACCGATAGCTCAGTCGATAGAGCACTCGCTTCACACGCAAAGGGACCTTGATCGATCCCGAGGGCAGTCAAGATTTTTTTTCTCTGATCTCTACGTCCAACGTCCACCCAGCAGTGATTGGGTATCTGGGTCTGTTAGATCTGGCGGAAAGTACTTTGCGATAGCCAATCATCATATCCAAATAAAATAATAATAATAATAATAATAATAATAATAATAATAATAATAATAATAATAATAATAATAATAATAATAATAATAATAATAATGAGCAATTGCTATTGTCCGTTTCACGCTATAGAAAGCGGGACAAACTCTGGCTCCGTGGGCCATCTATAAATACGCAACAGAGCAACGCACACGGCAAGACGCAAACCTTTGACTTATAAGTCACAAGTCGAATATCAAACCACTAGACCACCAGCACGGTTCATTCTCGACAACATCTGGATAACATTATAACATTTCGCCTCTGCTCTACTCACCATCTTTTTTATTAAGGTGTCTCTCTCATATCAGACAAAACAAATATGGTACCGTTCAATATAACACACATTTCATCGACTCAATATGTCAGATCAACCTGTTCTGTCCTCACCAACTCAACTCAGCTTCCTACCTCCCCCCGCCAACACACATACACACACACACACACACACACACACACACACACACACATCATTCACAGACAAACATGCACGTGAGATTTTGTAACAATGCTTAGCAGGTGTAAATAGAGAACAATAGAGAGTCGATCGAAACCAATAAAATAATGCAATCTGCTGTTTGGAAAATATTTTTAAAAAATAGAAAAAAAAATTCCCAATTATCTTGCGCAACCACTCTACGCTTGCCGATTTTACTGTGATGAAACACATTTTTAGACTTTGGCTATAAAACTTCTACATCACATATCGATCGATGAGGGTCTATTCCAAGGGAAGACTGGAATAACCCAGGCGTCAGCCGCAATGCAGCGCCGCAAATTGAGCTACGGCGAGGTGACCTTGCTCAAGGCCGCATAATGCAGCGGCGGGTGATCGAACTCGGTACCTTTCGGGTACGAAGCAAAGACCGTACCGCTGAGCCACGCTGTCCCCTTCTTATATTAACATGTGTGTCTGTCGCTCTAAAGAGATTTATTTCAAGTTAATGAAGAATGAACGCATGCACAATTGAAAATTATAAAATGCCTCATTAAGATAACTAGCAAACTATTTATTATTATTATTATTATTATTATTATTATTATTATTATTATTATTATTATTATTATTATTATTATTATTTATTATTATTATCATCATCATCATCATTATTATTATTATTATTATTATTATTATTATTATTATTATTATTATTATTATTATTATTATTATTATTATTATTATATCATTATTATGTTTACTATTATTATTATCATCATCATCATCATCATCATCATCATCATCATCATCATCATCATCATCATCATCATCATCATCATCATCATAATCATCATTATTATTATTATTATTATTATTATTATTATTATTATTATTATTATTATTATTATTATTATTATTATTATTATTATTATTATTATTATTATAACTAGCTAGTTAAAGAACTGAACAAGTGTGTATGTACCAGACAAAGCAAGAAATAAAAATACAAGAAAAAAAAAGCATCCCAAAAAATCAGTTGACATCGACTGGGGTTCGAACCTCAGACATTCTGATTACCGGTCAGACGTGCTACCATTGCACTGGGAGAGAGAGAGAGAGAGAGAGAGAGAGAGAGAGAGAGAGAGAGAGAGAGAGAGAGAGAGAGATGGAGAGAGTAACACCTGCAAATTAGATGCAAATGGTATTGTAAACAACCGAATCACAGAAGCTCACGTTTCAATTTCAAGCCATAATAAATGTCGCCATTAGGATCTAATCAAATTGTTATTTACGCAACATTTAACTAGTTATCTGCCGTCCTCTGGAAAATCGCGTATTCAAAATTTGGCCAGAAAACTCGTCCTTCAAATAATCATCGTGCGGCTATGTGGTCTTGTGGTGCGACACTCGCTTTCGGATCGGACGGTCCTGGGTTCGAGCCTCGCTCGGCGCATAGATGAGTCCTTGGAAAAGGCTCTTTAATCACATTCTGTTATATCGCCTAATTGGCGTCATGTCTCGTTCTACATTTTACATGTTGCTGTTGGTCAGGGACCTGTTGTAAAGCGCTTTGAAAACGGCCACAGGGCTTGTAAGTCGAGTTCTTTAGAGATATCATCACCCCCCCCCCTCCCCTAAACCCATTTATGCAAAGATATGTGACCCATCCTGTCCATCTGGTGACATGTCGGAATGAGCTAAAATAAGTCAATTGACAATAACCAGTTAACTGTCGTACTCTGGAAAATCATGTGTTAAAAAATTTGGCCAGGAAACTCGTCCTTCAAATATCGAACGCTTTAAATGACCCTCATCTTGGCAAAAACTTTCAAACTTGGGCATCGTAAAGTCTTCCATAATAAGTCCAAGATTTAAAAGAATTTACCAAGTTAAGGGCGATTTAAATCGATATTTATTTGAAGGACGAGTTTTCTGGCCAAATTATAAAATCCGTGTCTTTCCAGAGTAAGGCAGACAACTGGACAAATAACAAAGGTCACAACCGGGAGATTTCAGCTTTATTTAAAAGTTAAATAAAACTCATCCCTCTTTGGCCCTACAAAATATCAACTGAACATTTTCTACAAAAAGCTGACATGGCCCCCATTTCTGAAACAGTCAACTCAAGAAGATGGAGATGGATTGGCCATGTTTGTTGAATGAAGGAGGAAGCAATCATGAAAACAGCGCTCAGATGGACACCGCAGGGTAATCGCAATAGAGGAAGACCACTGGAAACTGCTCCACTCACTTTTGTGAATTAGAAACTTGGAGAAGATTGGTGGAAAGAGAGATGACACTTTTCATTTGGACCTGCGGTGAGGACCGGAAGCTGGCAGAAGACAGAAGTCACTGGCGCTCCTTACTGTCGACCTATTGTGTTTATGAAACACCAAAGAGGAGTAAGTAAGTAAATAAATAAGAATATTGAGCTTTTATATAGCGCAATATCTACTAAACGTGCTCAAAGCGCTTTACAAGGGGTCCCTAGCCAACAGCAACATTTAACATGTAGGATGGGATGACGCCTGTTAGGCGATATTATAATATTTTTCGGACAAAGACAACGCTGTTAACGAGCTGGTCCTCATTTTACACCTGAGTACGGTGAGAGAAAGTAAGTAAATAGCCATTTTCAAGGACTCAACTACGCGCCGAGCGAACCCAGGACCTTCCAATCCGAAAGCGAGTGTCATACCACAAGACCACATAGCCGCACTGCAGCTAATTGCAGGAGTTTATCTAAATTCTATTCTAATATTTTAATCTACATAAATACTACTACTACTACTACTACTACTACTACTACTACTACTACTACTACTACTACTACTACTACTACTACTACTACTACTACTACTATTGCTACTACACCAACTACTACTACTTCATTTTCTTCTTCCCTGGAGCACACCCGATGTTTTTATCGCAGCTTGTACCTTTTGGATGTGGTTCAAACTTGTAGCCTTTAAGTGTATTGCCGACATTTATTTATATAACATTTTCTACTTTCTCAGGCGATTTTGAATATTATCATTTTTCACAAAAATAAAGGGATGCAGGAAAATAATAGAGAAAGATGAAAAAAAATAGAGAAGATGAGATGCAGACAAAATACAAATTCACAGGTGCCCTTCAACAGGTGATTCAGTCGCACAGGTGGTTCGCGGGTACAAATCAGCATTACAAAAGTATTTTTATATTCATCAAACGTTAAAAGAATGCATAACAAATCAAACAACTCATCAAATTATATTTGAAGAGTGATTTTCCAAAATCCCTAACTCCGTTTTTTTCCCATATTGAGATACTGAGGATTATTTCCCCTGCCATTTCTCATTCGGTCTGTTATTTCATCATATTCAAACTTCAACTTCACACAAATCTAAGGGAATTCTTGTGTCAATTGATGCTTAAAATAACATTTAATTTATGTATCAATTTTTCATGGATGGGAAATCTCAAAATGTAGAAAAATCGACTTCACGAATTTTGGAAAACCAGCCTTCGTTTTATTTCAGTTAGCAATGTAAGGAAGGAAACAAAAGTTTTAATACCTGGTAGTTAACCAGTTAACTACCGTACTCTGAAAAAATAACCCATATTTAAAAATTTGGCCAGAAAACTCGTCCTTCAAATATCGATCGATTTAAATGACGTCTCATCTTGTCAAAAACTCTCAAACCTGGGAACTAGCGAAGTCTTCTATCAAGTACCAGATTTGAAAGCTTTTCACAAGATGACGGTCATTTATTTCGATATTTGAAGGACGAGTTTTCTGGCCAAATCTTTAAATACTGTCTTTCCAGAGTACAGCAGTTTACTGGTTTCATTAGTGGAGTTTAAGTACTCGGTGCTTAAAATAGGAAATAATAAAAAAACCAAAGGTAGTGGTGTTAAAACATTTACATTAAACAAGACTAACCTGTTGTAAAAATGAAGTTACAGCTGTCAGCATTTTAAGGCGCTGTTTGTTCTCGTTGGGGGTGGAAGTAGATCTTGATAATTTTTGTTGAGTTTTATGGAAGTGCCTTGACCAAGGAGGCCCGTTGATAGGGTTGTTATTGTTGTTGTTGTTGTTGTTGTTGTTGTTGGTTTTGCTGCTTCTAATCCCGTTGGTGTTGTGGTTTTGTCCTGGTGTTGTGGAGGATTGGTGTCGAGGTTGATTTCCTATAACGCTCATTGTCGTCAACGTTCTGGATAAACTGTTGTTTCTTGTTTTGATATTGAATTTGTTATTGGTGTTATAGACCTTCTGGTGTGTGCTTTTGTTTTTATTGTTGTTGTTGTTGTAGGTGTTAATGTCGTTGCTATTATAATTATTATTGTTGATGTTGTTATTAATATTATTATTGTCATTTTCGCTCGTAATGATGAAGTCATTCATATTACTGTAAGCATTGTTGTTAGCATTTCTTATGTTTTCAGTTTTGTTATTTTTGCCATATCTCATGTTACTGGTGTTTCTGTGAGGATTGCTCTCTGTATCGTTGAAAGTCGAACTGTTATCCAGAGACAAATGCTTCGCATTGTAGGAGTCCCCTGAGAACTCATTGTGGTGTTTGATGTCACGAATAACTCCCAGGTATTCAGAACTAGGCCCTGCCTTCTTCTCCACCTCCTGGTCAAAGAAAGAAGGTATTGTGTTAATATATGTGACAATGTAACTGCTGCTATTGCTACTACTACTACTACTACTACTACTACTACTACTACTACTACTACTACTACTACTACTACTACTACTACTACTACTACTACTACTACTACTACTACTACTACTACTGCTACTACAACTACTACTACAACTACTACTACTACTACTACTACTACTACTACTACTACTACTACTACTACTAATACTACTACTACTACTACTACTACTACTACTACTAGTAGTACGACTACTATTACCACTATTAAATGTGATCCATGAACAAAGAAAATAGATTAAATCATCAGCTTAACTTAATGGGAGGTCCCGATAACTCAGTTGGTAGAGCACACACTTTACACACAAAGGAACCGAGATCGATCCCTGTTGAAGTCAAGATTTGACTATGACTCTCCCTGTCCAGATGGCTGAGTGTGTCATCTGACGAAAAGAACTTTTCGATAGAGAAGAGTCCTGTCCAAAGGGCAGCAATCAATCGCTATTGTGCGTATAGACTCTAGCTCCATTGGTCTGATGCTCTGAAGGACTACATTAAAAAAAAAAAATCAGCTTTAATTAACACTGGCTAAACTCAGGAATATTCTGCTCATAATAACGTTTATTATGTTGAAATTTACCTTCATATAGAATAAAAATATAATAAAATCTTTAAAAATTCATGATATAATTTGACATATGATTTTTTTGACATATGATGTTTTATGATTTATTGTAATATAAAACTCATTGAATTTACATTCTTTGGAGATAACAAAATAAACTGAAAGGTAATGAACCGTTGTGATCATCTCATTGCTTGAAAACTCGGCTAGAAAGGAACGAAGGAATTGAAGGCTGGTTTTCCAAAACTCGTTAAGTCAATTTTTCTACTTTTTGAGGTGTTCCATCCATGAGATGGATATATTGGCACGTAAATTTTATTTTAAGCATCAATTGACATAAGAATTTCCTTACATTTGTGTGAACTTGAAGTTTAAATATGATAAAAT
>NC_088365.1:48200581-48208081 GCF_034508935.2 Berghia stephanieae | reverse complement strand
TTCATTTGGATTATAAGACCTGCAAATAAATACTCGTCGAACCCCCCCCCCCTACCCCCTCCCAACCCCCCCCCCCCCAAAAAAAAAAAAAAAACAAACAAAAAAAACCAAACAATAAAACAAAACAAAACGAAAAGAAAGAGAAAAAGAAGGGGCAGAAAACCGACATTTTATTTCACGACGAGACAGACGGCTGCTATCACGAAAGGTGGTAATTGGTAAATTTTAAAGCAAAAAAAAAAAAAACAAAAAAAAAACGCCAGAGCAGTTTACAAAACTGTCAAATAATTTACGATATCGTAAAGACAGCTTGAAACCGTCGGGTTTGCGGTATCAGACGGTTTATAAATAAAACAGAATACAGTAGAGTAATATATGGCCTAAAAATAGAACATTATCACACTGATGGTTTCCGTTTACCACGCAGGTCTAATTTGTTGTTTATATAGATAGAATGCGCTTGGCCAAGGAGTTCACAACATTGTCATCCGGAAGTATAACGGACCAACAGACAAACTCTGTGTAACCATGAACTTTTATAGTCTGGTTCATACAGTTTAGTGAGAACAACTCACAAACGCGGATGGCAAAAACAATAACAAAGGCCCGAGCGACGTCATCTGCATACTATCTATAATTTATAATGACGCCTGGCTAGTTTTCTTTCAGTCGACATCTCATGAATTCTGTTCCACACAATAGTGGAGAGGATGGATCAAAGAATTCTTAATTTTAATCACAAAATCAAAGTTCCCTTAGATATTATTATTATTTTTGGTTAATACCCAGCAACCACAGTGACAACCCTCGTGAATCGAGACGTTCTTAATACACTAAATATCTCTCACGCTCGTTCAGGCCATGTATATTATATATATATATATATATATATATATATATATATATATATATATATATATATATATATTTATATACACGTCCCTAATACACTAAAATCCTCCACGCTCGTTCAGGCTCGTTTCTCTCTCTCTCTCTCTCTCTCTCTCTCTCTCTCTCTCTGTCTCTCTCTCTCTCTCTCTCTCTCTCTCTCTCTCTATATATATATATATATATATATATATATATATAGTAATTGTTCACCCTTTTAGTAAATGGAGTTTATTGCTGCCAGCTATTTTACCGCCATCCCACAATGTATTACTGATAGATCACAGCCTACAATATCGCTATGAGGTAAGTCACTACTACTATCACAATCAGATCATACAGCACGTTATTCTATAACATTTGCATTAGGTAAGGTTGAGTTGACGAAAACAAAATGCCTTGTGAAAGTCAAATGCGCTCCAAACCAAGAAAAGCAAAAAAGACCCAAAACAAAATAAATTTTAAAAAAATATTGTTAAAAAAGAAAGAAATAAGCCCCGAGAAAAACAAACGAAAAAAAAAAAAACAATAACAAAGCAAAACTAAACAAAAAAAAAAAAACCCCGATAAAACAAAACACACACACACACACACACACACACACACACACACACACACACACACACACACACACAGAGAGAACAACAAATACCCCCCCCCTCCCAAATAACACCTCCAACCAAAAACAAAAAACAAAACAAAACAAAAAAAAAAAAGACAACCAAAAAAAAAAAACAAACAAACAAAAAAAAAAAAAAACAAAAAAAAAAAAACAAACCCAAAACATTTTGAGCTTCTTTTTACTTTTATTTTTGGAGGACAATATTTACTTAATGTATACAAACCGCTTAACAACGGGTTCCAGCCCAATTCAACAGCATCACTTATCATATAGGACGAGACATGAAGGCCGTTAAGTGCTATGACAAATTTGTATTTTAGACAGGGACAACGCTATTACGGTGATGTACTAAGTTTACACCGGAGTGGAACAAAAGAACATAAGTAAAGAGATGGATAAGAGCCTTTTTCAATGACTTGAATATGTGCCGCTCAGAGAAGGACTCGAACCAAGGGAATATGAGTGAAGAGCCTTTTTACAAGGACTCAACAATGCGCCTTCGCCTTCTTCTCCTTTCTCCTCCTCCTCCTCCTCCTTCTTCTTCTTCTTCTTCTTCTTCTCTCTTCTTCTTCTTCTTCTTCTTCTTCTTCTTCTTCTTCTTCTTCTTCTTCTTCTTTCTTCTTCTTCTTCTTCTTCTTCTTCTTCTTCTTCTTCTTCTTCTTCTTCTTCTTCTTCTTCTTCTTCTTCTTCTTCTTCTTCTTCTTCTTCTTCTTCTTCTTCTTTTTATTTAATTTATTATTATTTTTTTTTAAACCGTCATAATTATTATCTAGGAGGTACAGCCCATAGCTTTCAGCAGCTTAGTACATTACGGTTACTTTTACCATAAGACACGACTTATCGCTACAATCTTTGGCTATTGCCTTTCCAATTAGGCCACACTACCAAGATCTATAATTAACATTAACATTCCCACAATACAAAACAGGTGGAAGAAGGCCGCAGAAAAATGTTGTTGACTATGCGTGGTTGGTTGCTCGAAAAACTTAAAACATCAACAGAAACATTTACATATAAATTTAAATGGTCATGGATTCAAATTGGGGTGATGGAGGCGTTTGGGGTTGTTGCGGTTATTTGAATAAATAAATAATATAATATAAAGAAATAAAGAAATAAATGGTAAATAAATAAAATAGATATATAAAATAAAATAAGATACGATAAGATAGATTAAATAAATAAATAAATAAAAATAATTTTTAAAAAACATAAAACAAACAACCAAATAAATAATGAATAGATAAATAAATATAAAGATAGATAAAGAGAAATCATTTATATTGTGTATTTCCAAGGTAATTGCGCTTCATTAAGCTTTATTCTACTCCCGACATGTCATAGAACCATATTATTTCCATTTCATAATACAGTAAAACTCGCCTATTATGCGCCCCTTTTATACTAATATTCTTACGGTACCCGTCGCTGTGCCTGAGGCACATGTGAGTCGAGTCGGGTGTTTAAAGTGCTTTACCCAAGGAAATAACGCTCGACTATAAACATGATCACTGTCATCGATGCGACTTCTAAAACTGACCACGCTTACCGAGGTAATTTCAAAGGGTTTGCACAAAATTGCTTGCTAATTTCAAATTTCATTGAATAAAACTAATAATGAAATAAACGAATATTAGAGTTATTTTTTCAAGGAACAGAATATATATCTACGTATCAAGTGTTGTTTCGGAATCAAAACCATTCTTCAGCAAAAAAAACAAAACAAAACAAAAAAAAAAAAAATAAAAATAAAATAAAGACAAAACAAAACAAAACAAACAAAGAATATAAACGTTCAAAACCGGAACGTCAAATTGATACGGGAAACGACAATATTTCTTTTTAGTTCAGTAGTAAGGAGGGGGCGGGGGGGGGGGGGGTGGCGGGGTTGGGATGGGGAGGTGAGGGGGGAGGCAAATATTTTAACTTTACTTGGAATTAGCGTTTAAAACCCCATAGAACTTTACTTTATTCTGTTTGTCTTCCTAACCATTGAAACGAATAATAACAATTGTTTACAACGCAAATATATGAAAAAACTACTTTCCGCAACTTTTAAACTTGACCCATCTACCATTACAAAGTCTACCATGAAAAACAAGCTTTGAACATTCAAACTGCTCTTCTTCCCCAATATTCAATTAACGTTCAGTATTAACAAAAGTCAGTGTGGCCATTCATTTGGCGGATCTTTATCGCTGACATGCTATGCCATTACTTATACATTATTATTGTCAGTAATATATGTGTCCATTAGTACGCAACGCAACAGGTAGGTAGATAGAGTTCGTGGTGCAGAGAAACCGCCTATGGCAATCAAGACCTACTGAAAGCCCGGACGAGTTATGATAGGTAAAACTCACTCCTTTATGGATTTTTTTAAAAAGGGTTTTACGGCGCTTTCAATTAATAAGGGCGAAAATGGGATAGTTAAAAGTTGTAGAATTGCAATTAAAGCACCCAAGTAATGGAAAGACAAAGGGGAATTAGTTCAAATAGGAAAAAATGTAGATAACAAGAGCACACTATCGGTGTACTTAGTTTGAGATCACCAAGAAGTCTCATACAGACACAAGCACAGGTCCCTACTTAAGAGGAATGCACTCAAATGTTTACAAATTATACATTACATGTAAACAAAACATAATACAGTGCATAACAGAGAGATAATTTACAAGGAAAAAAATATAATCTCTCAAAACGACCTATACATTTGACTGTTTCCCTCTCAGCCAGGGTATCCGGCCAGGGCCTGGACAAAACCAATTAATCTCATTTCAAGACAAAGACAGAAAGCAAATTGGAAAACAGATATAAGGGGAAAGAAGACACAGTAAGTAACTCCCTGCCCACTATGGGAGGTCAGGAACCCACCCAGACTCATATATGGATGGAACGCACTGAGTTCAAAACTGCCCCCTCAGACAACACGGTGATTTTTTTTTCGTCATTGAAGAAATGAGATTGTTTTCGACGTCAAAGACATGAAATTGTTTACGACAATGAAGACATGAACATTTTCGACAGTGAAGGCATAAAACTGTTTACGACATTGATGACATAAAACTGTTTACGACATTGATGGAATAAAACTGTTTACGATATTGAAGACATGAAACTGTTTTCGTGCTCTCGTGCTCTCGTGCTCGTAAGCGGTTTGCAAAAAGTCCCTGACTAGCAGCAACACGTAACATAAAATACGAGACATGACGCCAGTTAGGCGATATTACAATTATTGTTTTTTTTCCGACAGAGACAACGATGTTAATGGCGAAGTACTCATTTTACACCTGTGTACAGTGAGAGAATGTGAGTGAAGATCCTTTTCCAAACACTCAATTATGCGCTTAGCGAGGCTGAAACCCAGGACCTTCCGATCCAAAAGCGAGAGTCATACCACAAGACCACATAACCACACTTCCAATGAAATTCCAGGTTTGAGAGTTTTTGGCAACATGAGTCACTTTAGTCGATCGATTTTTGAAGGTCACGTTTTCTGGCCAAAATTGAAATTCGTGTTTGTTTTTCACAGTACGACAACAGTACAGTTATACTGGAGGAATATGATTCAATAGTCTGATGTCACGTCCGCACAGAAACGAGCAGCTTTGTTCTAAACAAAGAAAATTGGTACTTTTTATTCTTTATGCTGGCTAGAACTTTTTCACAAAGACTGTTGAAGCCTATTGTCATTTTAAAGAAAAATGATAACTATAAGTATTGACATGTAAATTTCAATTTATTAAACGAAGAGAGATACTGTGGACGTTTCGGATTTCCCCTTTTCCAACAAAACACGATGAATGAATGAAACATCTCTCATTCGTCCTTAGTGTTTCATTCATTCATCGTGTTTTGTTGATAAAGGGGAAACCGGAAAAGTCCACTGTATCTGTCTTCGTTTAATAAATTGAAGCTTAACTTTCAATACTTATCGTTAGTTTTTCCTTCGAACTTCAAGCAGCAACGTTTTCACGATTTTAAACAAAGAACATTTCGCCATTAGAGAGCTCAAACATAAAAGTCACATTTTATTAGTTTAGTCAAACACAATCTGAAACTTCAAATAAGTGTCATTGAATATGTAAAACTTGTATGGCGATGAGAGAGACTTTGAAGCTCACGTTGCTGGGCAGTGATGAATGTGGGCGGTTTGGAGGTTCTCTTAATTATACAATGTGTCCATATTTGCTTTCACTAAAATATCGTAGAATATGAGGTGATCTTATTCATATGTTATATAGACTCGTGTATGTTTCTTACAATATAGTTTATAATGATTTTAAAAAAAAATTATTCGCATGTTACAAACACTAGGGGGAGATAAGTTTAAGATATTTGTTTAAATAAGTACTTCGTCTATAAGGAAAAATAACCTAATGCAGAGAACTGTGACAATTTGGAAAAAAAAACTAAAATTTGAGACCAAAAAAATCTTATTCAATTAATATTTTAAAGAATGCCAATGATAAATAATTTATCAACATAGTATTTGATTTTGATGAACAATGTTACATGACATTGAATATTATTGCATTCTGTATATCAATTATTTGAAACTCTCGAATGTACAAGTTGGACATGCCAAATGAATGTAAATGCAGTAAATTATACTATGAGTATTGAATATGACACGTATTTATGTATTGATATTTGATTCTCAATATTATCAATTAATTGACATTGGTTACTTTTTATATAATTGATAAATTGTATCTTTGCGTAAAAGTTACACTGAGCATTTAAAGGTTTTTAGAACCTTTTAGTTCTTAAACGATACGATCTTTCCTTGATTTCAAATACTTATTATTCTAAACCCGTTATAGATAGTTACATCTGGTTTTCTCCATCTTCCAAGGAAAAGTCAGACAGACATCTATGCTCATTAGTTATTAACCCACATTACATCACCAAATGTAACAAAATCAACCTGAACTTAAAAGACATCATTTTTCTCTCCTTCTTTTTCGGACAGGCAACAGTGAGATACAAATTATTTTTGTGTATCTAATGTGATTGCGTGGAACAAAATTGTCAAAGATAGCTCAATAAGTTTTTATAGCTGTTTTTGCAGACCATTAAAGTTAAATTCGGACCCTCTGTTTGAAATGCCTTACCGCAGAGCATTCGTGAAAAAGAATCTTTGTCTATTTTTAAACGTTCGCTTAAAACATATTATCTGTTTCGTCTTTAGTAGATGATATGAGAAGCAAGACAGGTCTGTCTGGTTTGCGTTGTGTGTGTGTTGTGTGTGTGTGTGTGTGTATGCTTGTGTGTGTGAATGAGTATGTTTCAGCCAAAGTAATTTGTAATTTAATCGCTTAGAGTCTGGTGTCTCGGAGTTAAAGCGTTATATACGTTTTCAGCATTATTAAACGACTTTTAAAATAATAGGATTAACTGAATTTGCTGTGACAATTACTGCAGTACTCTGGAAAAACCTATATTTTAAAATTTGGCCAGAAAACCCGTCCTACAAATATCAATCGATTTCAATGACCCTCATCTTGGCAAAAACTCTCAAATCTGGGACTTCGCGAAGTCAAAATAATGTTAAATCTAACTCAAAATTGCGTTCGGTTGAGCGGATGAGATAGCAGTTGCAAAAATGTCAAGGTTGAAAGGAAAATGGTGATAATGATACTGATGATTCTAATGATTGCATTTCTCGTTACGTCAGTGTCCAGACAAGAAAATGTGCTAATGATGTGTTTGACACAGAGAAAATCACGAAAATTACAAATCGAAATATTAAAGGAGACCGATATAAATATCAAGACCCTTATCCATCATTCTTGTTTGCTTTACGTGTCATATCTAATTTTTTCTTTTAATTGAGTTTTTATATAGCGCAATATCCACTAAACGTGCTCAAAGCGCTTTACAACTGGTCTCTGATCAACAGCAACACGTAACATGTAGAACGAGACATGACGCCTTTTTACTCGATATTACGTTTTTTTTTTCTCGACAGAGACAAAGCTGTTAAA
>NC_088365.1:48180581-48193081 GCF_034508935.2 Berghia stephanieae | reverse complement strand
GAGAGAGAAAGAGAGATAGAAAGAAAGAGAGAAAGAAAGAGATAGAGTGAGAGAGAGAGAGCGAGAGAGACAAATAGAGAGAAAGAGAGAGAGAGAAAGAAAGAGAGAGAGATCTGTATGTGTAATAATTTTTAAAAATTTAATCCGTAGATACGCGCGAGTGGGGTCACATTTAATAACTCAAAATTTCAGATCCGTGCTGATAGGTTTTCAAATAGGAACTGCCAAAAATGATACCGTTTTCTTGTGAATAAAAACATCATATTCATACTATAATATACATATTTCCACTAATTTAATTGATGAGGGAATTCAAATATGAACACACGCATACAAAATGAAACAGGTAGTATTAGATAGATATCTTCATAAATGGATTGCCAGACAGAAAGAAAGTCAGACAAACAGATAGACAGATAGATAGATAGATAGATAGATAGATAGATAGATAGATAGATAGATAGATAGATAGATAGATAGATAGATAGATAGATAGATAGATAGATGGATGGATGGATAGATAGAAACATATATAGATGGATAGACAGATAGATAAAAAGAGGGGTGGGACTGAAAGAGAGAGAGAGAGAGAGAGAGAGAGAGAGAGAGAGAGAGAGAGAGAGAAATACAGAGAGAGAGAGAGAGAAATACACACACACACACACACACACACAGAGAGAGAGAGAGAGAGAGAGAGAGAGAGAGAGAGAGAGAGAGAGAGAGAGAGAGAGAGAGAGAGAGAAAAAGACTAAGCGGATAATTGCCCTGACAAGAGACCCAATATCCTGTCCACTAGTTGATATCCCTTTCTTCCGAGCTCTGGCTAATGTCATTTATTTCTCTTTTTGGACAGAAAATTTCAATTAAAATCTCAATCGATCTAATGACCTTCAACTTGTCTTGGAGTTGCAAAGCTGAGATATCTGTGTATTGAACGTTTTTGGCAAGTTGAATTATGACAATTTATTTTATCCATCGAGATTATGAAATAGATGTTTAACGGCCAAAAAGTTTTTAAAATGAGTTTTGTACACGAGTTGATATTCCGGCGTCCCGTATCCTGACTTAAGTCATTTATTTCTCAATTTGGCCAGAAAACCTCTCCATCAACTATCAATCAATTAAATCGAGACCCAACTTTCTAAAGAGTTTCAACGCTGAGATATCTTTGAAGACTCAATTTTGAAAGTTTTTGACATGTTTAAGGGCATTTTAAATAGATGTTTTCGTGCCAAAATATTTTTAGAATTAGTTTATTTTCCACTAGTTGAATTCCTGGTCTTCCGTTCTCGTTCTCTGTTTGAAGTCATTTATATCTCACTATAGGCCAGAAATACTATACTTGTTGTTTTGCTTTTGTTTTTAAGGGTTTTACGGCGCTTGCAACACATTTAGGTCATATTAGCGCCAGTAAGAAGGAAGAAAATTGGATAGTGAAAAGATTCTAGATGTACAATTAAAAGGACTTGAGGAAAAAGTAAGAAAAGGGGAGTTATTCAAATAGGGAACAGATATAGATTCCAAGAGCACACTATCAGTGCACTTAGTGTGAGATCACAGAAATGTCTCACCCATACACCAGCACAAGACCCCACGAAGAGGAAAACACTCAAATGCTTACATTATACATTCAAAATAACAAATTTATATAATACATAACAGAGAGATGATTTACAAAGAAAAACATATTATCATCTCCCAAAACAATATCTATGCTTTGACTGTTTCCCTCCCAGCCAAGCACTTCGGTCAGGGCCAGGGCAAAACCAAGTAATCTCATTCCAAGACAAGGACAGAAATCAAATTGGAAAAACAGATAAAGGGGGATAGAAGACACAGTGAGTGCCACCCTGCCCACTATGGGAGGCCAGGAACCCCACCCAGAAATACTATACTTAAAATATCAATCAATTAAATTGAGACTCACCTTGTCAAAGAGTTCAAAACTGAGATATCTTTGAAGTCTCGGGTTGGAAAGTTTTTGATAAGTTGAGGATCAGTTTAATCAATCGATATTTGAAGTAGATGTATTTTTAAAAAATGATTATTTGTCCACTAGATGATGTCCCGGTCTCCCATACCCAAACAAAAAAAATCATTATGGTCACAAAACTATTGTACACCAAATTATATCATTCCATTAATCTGACCCTGACTTGTTTTAGTGTCTGAAAGGTGAGATATCTTTGAAGACTCAGGTTTGAAAATTTTTGACAAGTCGAGGTGTCAGCTTAGTCTATCGATATAATATGTTGAAGGAGATGTATTTCTGGCCAAAATGCCTTTAAAATGAGTTATTTCCACTAGTTGCTTCATGGTCTTCCGTTCTCTGACTTAAATCATTTATTTCTCAATTTTGGCCAGAAATCGTATACTTAAAATATCAATCAATTAAATTGAGACCCAATTTGTCAACGAACTTCAAAGCTGAAATATATTTTAAATCTCGGGTTTGAACATTTTTGACAAGTTGATGGTCAGTTTAATCAATCGATATTTATTTAATGAAGGAGATTTATTTCTGGCCAACATGTTTTTAAAATGAGTTTGTCAGATTTTGGCAAAGGCGTGTAGCATCAAGGAAGTCCTCTAATTGTCAGAATACTAGGGACCGGCCAGAAATTGGGTTCAAGCTGATCAAATGTCAGTCGTGTCGGCTCGGACAATGCAAGAGGATTTTCAGCGTTGTGGCCATTTGGCATGGAATGGCATGTCCTCTGAATGACATATTTATAGCCTACAGCTATATTCTATTGAAACAAAATGCAAAATGCAACTGATAAAATCATGAAGTGTAGAAATAAAAATATGTGTGAAATAGAACACGTATCCAAATAACACAGAGTGCGTCTCTGTGTTAAAAACCGGAGTCCCTGATATTGGGGCCATTAAAGGTAGGAAATTGATATAAGCATGGGGGAGGAGGAGAGAAAGGAGGAGTATGAAGGAGAATGAAGAGGAGCAGCAGGAGTCAGAGGACGAAGAGGAGTTAGAGGAGGAGTCAGAGGAGGAGGAGGAGTCAGAGGAGGAGGAGGAGTCAGAGGAGGAGGAGGAGGAGGAAGAGGAGGAGGAGGAGGAGAGAGGAGGAAGAGGAGGAGGAAGAGGAGGAGGAGGAGTCAGAGGAGGAGGAAGAGGAGGAGGAGGAGGAGGAGGAAGAGGAGGACGAAGTGGCGGTAAAGAAGAATGAGGGAGATTAAAATGAGGATAGAGGAAGAGTAAGAGCTAGTTGGGGGGAATATTTAAATGAAGTATTGCCGTTTTGTATCAATTACTAGCAGACGTGGGCTTCGGGAGCAGATTATATCTGCAAAGTTTAGACATTGATCAACTCTCCATACAACACCAAAGACAAGAGAGAAACGAGTAGGGTAGGGAGATTCAATAAGTACCAGCGGATCAGATGTCTCTACAACTCCGTGACTGAGGACAGAGAAACACATCTATCTGGCTATCTATCTCATCTATCTGGCTATCTATCTATCTCTCTTTATCTAACTATCTATCTATCTATTTATCTCTCTCTCGATCCATCTATCTATCTATCTATCTATCTATCTATCTATCTATCTATCTATCTATCTATCTATCTATCTATCTATCTATCTATCTATCTATCTATCTATCTATCTATCTATCTATCTATCTATCGCACTCTCTATCTCGTGCTCTGTCTACTCCTCCCCTCCCAAATTCTTTCTCACTACCTCCAATTTAAGAGTTTAGTAGCAGACAGTATTTAGACATTTGCCTACTCTCCATACGATATTAAAGACAAGAGAGAAACGAGTAAGGTAGCAAATTCAATAATATGTAAGTACAAGCGTATCAGATGTCTCGTAAAACTCTGTCAGGATATACGTCCAAAATGAAAGTATCTTCTACTATAGGGAATGAGATTATCGGAAGAGTAGCGTCCCTTGATTGGACGTCACCTTACAGAGAGAACGTCAATTTGGTTTTGCGCATCTCGTCCTCCCTTTCGGTGAAGTGTCTCAAAAGCGAGGACGAGAGACGCATGCGCACAACAGCATGACGTTCTCTCTCTAACAACTTTTTCCGCCGTGACGTCCAATCAAGGGACGCTATTCTTCCGCTAATCTCATTCCCTATACTGTTACACTATAAATAATCCCCATGTTTTACTTTTAAATATTGGCCAGAAAACTCGTCCTTCTAATTGATAAGTCCGTCACAATTGTGACGTAAAAGCCAATAACCGGGAATAGCAAAAATAGACTGAAAGTCATTGTATACGTTGATCAACGTGTGTGGAAAATGTTACCTTTCACTCAGTCAACCATGGACAATTCCTAACTACACATGACAAACATGAAGAAGAAGAAGAAGACGATGATGATATTGAAGTCGCACATCCTTCATCACTATTACTAATGTTATCTTTTCTCATATAGAGTTACTAAGTCATTGATTGTCGCCCCTGGTTTCCAATTTCAGAAGGGCCACGTCTGTAATGTGATTCAGGGGCGTCAAGTTCCAACGCAAATATGGACATTTCTCGCCTTTACAATAGAAGAATTACCTCCGTCAAGTGGAGCATTTGGACAGAGAAGGGAACATTTGTCTCAATGCCCACCCTTTCCATTGTCAGCTAGAGCTGAATTCTGAACTCTGACAAAACACATTTTTAATTTTGGACAGAAAACTGGTGTTAGAAATATTGATGGATAAAGATCGACGTGCACTTATTGGCAGGTCTTTTAACTCAATTCCTAATGGAAATCTCAAGAAATGAATCAAAATATTGTCCATTACAACAATGTTAAGTGGGTTCGAATGTCAGACCAGCATATGTGTGAAGCCAGGGGCGACACGTCGATTAAGATGAACCCCAAACTTGTCTAAAAGCTTCAAATCTGAGATTTCTCAGAAATGTCCAGCTTGGCCCTATTTGAAACACTAGGGGTCAATTCAACTGAGTAATGTTACGAGTAACACTTTAAAAAAATATATTACAAGTTAAAATTATTTTCTAAAACGTTCTTTTTCCACTTCAGAACACGACAGGTTTGTTCCAAATTATTCATTCATTCATTGTCAAATCTGCCACAAACGCACAAAAAATAGTGTTAAAAATTTTGGCCACAATACTCGTCCTTCAAATATAGATCGATTAAAATAATTCTCATCTTATCAAAAACTGTCAAACTTCACGGAAGTCCCGGATGTGAGAGTTTTTGACAAAGTGAAGAGCAATTCAATCGATCTATATTTGAAGGACGAGTTATCTGGCTAAAATTTTAAATACCTGTTTTGTTTTAATTGTGAGGTAGAAATGTAATCGATTTCATCTTTTGTGCTTGATCCTCCCCTCGAGACGAATGCATAATATTATAGTAGTGATTGTTTGACTACGGGGCTAGTAGTAGTAGTAATAGGATATTGGAAATGAGCTCAATGATAAATACACACCTCGGCCGTATACAAAACGCAATATTTTTAGATGAGTCCTTGGAAAAGGCGTTATCTTTACTCACATTCTTTCTCCGTAATCAGGTGTAAATAAGTATCGGGCCGTTACCACGGTTGTCTCTGGAATTTATATATGTGTATTAATGAATTTAGAAACGCCCTTGATATGGAACGTTGTGGATTAAAATACATTATTGAACATTCATAATATTTCAATAATACGAATAGTCGGTTTTGTTTTGGATATTCTTCTCTACTTTAATTTCTCTCTCCTTTCTTAATATCTTTTTTTTATCACAGGGTATACAATATGTAATGTATAATATATTGTAACTTGTGTTTTAACTCTCTCCTTACCGATCAGTATTTTCCCAAAAATGGCAGGCTTACCCAGAAGAAACATTGACCGTAAAATCTTGACTTCTTTCATCACCATTCGTCTGCTTTCCCGATTCGCCACACATTTTCCGCCAAATGTAAACAAACAGTTCTCTGCAATTGATGCGTTTAGCCGAAAAACTCATAACATCTGCCAGGCGGACACAGATGGAACGATATTAACGTTACACAGCTCTTTGTTATTGTTTTGTATGAGTAGTTCTCACTAAATTGTATTAAAATTAATCAGACTATAAACGTTTGAGGTTACACATAGTTTTGTGTGTTCGTTACGTTATATCCGGCTGGCGGATGTTGTATCTTAGCAAAACTCATAGCATCAATATAAAAGCTCACAGATTCACGAGACAAGTTGCAATTTATGCTTAAATTACCACCTAAAACAACCATCTACATGCATTATTTTACCCATTCTCTTGGTGATATATATATATATATATATATATATATATATATATATATATATATATATATATATATATATATATATTTATATATATAAATATGAAACAATAGTTTAAGTAAAATTCACAGAGTTCTACTATATACGGTAGACTTTTGTGGTAAAATCGCATCCCGTCAGAAAAAGAGTTAACTTAGCATAAATTCCGCTCTGACAGGCGGGTTACCTTGAGTTCCCATCAAGCTCATTATAGGAGAAAGGACAAATTTATCTGAGAATCGCTGCCAAAATCCTTTTTTTTTTTTGTTTGGTCATTTTAGCCAGAAAACTTTTAATTAATTCAAATATCTATGGAATAAAATTACATGCAATAATGTGGTTCAGCGTGGCTCAGCTGTTCGGTCTTTGCTTTGTACCCGAAAGTTACCAGATTCGATCACTCGCCCCTGCGCTGTCTGTGTGACCTTGACCAAGTTACCTCTTTCTAGCTCAATTTACGGCGGTTGACGTCTAGGTTATTCCAGTCAGCCCCTGGAATAGACCCTAGGGACCAACTTCCCCGATGCGATGAATAAAGGAACTTTTACTTACTTAAAAAACACCAAAAAAAAAAAAAAAAAAAATCAAAACAAAACAAAAAGCAAAACAAAACAAACAAAATACAACAAAAAATACAACAAAAAAAAAACAAAAACAAAACAAAAACAAAACAAAACAAACAAAATAAAACAAAAAAACAAACATGTCAGAAAATCTTATAATATGCGAATCTATGATATATTATGAGGTTTTAGATGTGTTGCCAAGTTGTGAATCGTTCTTATCAAGCAATAGGAGAAAGAAAAGAAGAAAATTTCTGGCCAATAATAAAAGGGGAATCGTTTGGGGAGATCATACAAATTACTTTACCACACCGAGCGTAAGGAACAGGAACCATCTGAAACTCAAGGTTACGCGTATAATAAATGAGATGATTTTAACCAAAGAGGGATGATTTTATAGCTTGAAAAAAAAAAAAGAAAAAAAAGGTAAATAAATAGGGCTCGTAGGCAATGGCCAAAAATTGTAGATAATGCTGTCCTAAAAAGTTGCTTTGAAAAGTTTGACACACAAAAAAACCCCATCAATAACAAGTACCTAATTGATTTTTTTTTTGAAGTAGTCCTTCAGAGCCATTCGGTCCATGGAGCCGGAGTTTATCTCGGTTTCTATAGCGTGAAGACAGACAATAGCAATTGCTTGTTACCCATAGGACAGGACGCTAATCTATCGCAAAGTACTTTCCGCCAGATCTAAGAGACCCAGCTACCCGTTCACTGCTGGATAGACTGGGGGAATCAGAAAAAAAAATCTCGACTGAACCCGGGATCGATCTTGATCTCTTTGCGTGTGAAGCAAGTGCTGTACCAACTGAGCAATCAGGATCCCAATTGTTAAAAAGCTGTGTAAAAATTTAGTTTCCATCAGATTCTCTGGGATAAAAGATGAAGAAATAATATAAAAACTGGCAGTTTACATAAGTTTAACTGTTATTTAAAATTATTTTTTACTCTTGAGGAACTGATATGAAGAAACTATTCTACAGCCTTTATAAAATGCTTTAATATTGTTATACTTTTTGTGTTTGATGTTATCAGAATGACCTTCTGGTTACGGCATCAGTAGTGAAAAAATGCATGATTTATTTAGTTTGATTTGATTTTGTTTAGGATAAATTGTATTCTACGTCCTGTCCTACATCTCAAGTGTTACTGTTGGCATGGGACCCTCTGTAAAGCGCTTTGAGCACGTTTAGGGGATATTGCGCTACATAAAAGCTCCATTTTTTAACTTAAAAAGATTAAATGAGATCCTAAGTTTTAGAAATAAAATAACAAGTTCTTCCTTGCCTATAAATAATGACATGCTTCATGTTGAAAATGTCCCATGCTTGGAACGAAGAAACTCCCATAATGTTTTGTATACAAACATTTTACTATCAACGCAAGCTAATGTCTGACACAGTGAAAGATGTGTATAGAGCAGGCACATTTTGCTTGTGGGAAAAGACTACACTCAATAACCTTAATAATCTACTAGAAGGTTCTATCACAAAAAATGATAATAACAGCTTGGGAACAAGTCCGGAATTCCAAAAAGCAAGAGTCTAAGAACCCCCACCCCCCAAAAAACAAAAACAAAAACAAAACAAAAACAAAACAAAAAAAAACCCCAAAAAAACAAAAAACAAACCCCCCCCCCCCCCCCCCCCACAACAAAAAAAAACAACAAAAAAAAAAAAAAAAAAAAAAAAAACAAACAGAAAAACATTTCTTTAAAATGAGCAATGAAAAAAAATAAATAAAAGAAACAAAACAAAACAACAAATAAGACACCAAAAACGGAACGTTTTGGGCTCAAAACCTTGCTTCAGCCAATAACAAAAAAAAAAAGAACCCAAGGCAAAACGTTAATACAATATCACTTACAAAATCCAGTCAGAAGACGAAATAAAAACAAAATACCACACAAGGAACGTATGTATTGGACTCAAACCCTTTCTTCATCCAAAGAGAAAAAAAAAACCCCTAGTGAAAACGTAAAGACATCACTCAATATCTAGACAGGCGGTAAAAAGAGCAAATAATATGCTTAAACAGTCGTAACGTCACTTCCCTCGTAATGACGCATGGTAACTTAGTAACTGGCTCTAAACTATCGGAACAATGGCGGACGCCCTTATGAAATATTTCTCCGACGAGCATAAACGCGTATCCAGAGGGGAAAAAAAAACCATCATAAAGCTGATCATGTTTTAACTTTTAAACATTCTGATCACAAGACATCATGAAGAATAAAAAGTACCGATTTTCTTTGTTAAGAACCACGATGTCCGCCGTTGCTGGGCGACGTGACATCAGACTATTGAATCCGATTACCAAACACGGAACGTATCATACTCAATACTTTTTCGGCCCAAAATGAGAACAGTAAACGTGTTTAATATTATGCATCAGACAGACGCCGGCACTTGTTTCCTTGCAAAAAAAAAAAAAAAAAAAAAAAAAAAAAAAAAAAAAAAGTCCCACAAGAAAAAAAAAAATGCCATAAAAATGACAAAGCATTTGGAAAATGTTTACTTTAACCACGAATCTTGTTTACTAAATTAATATTGAATGATGCAGCAGGAAATCTTTAATTTCCTATCCTCCCATTTAACTGAGTGCCTATATTTCAAATTTCTTTCAATTTTCTAGTGAAAATTAGTTAATTACATTGAGTACTTCGAGCATGAATTAGTTTTTAAAAAACCTTCCATGCAATTTTTTTCTTCATTTTGGGATAGAAATGCCAAAAAGAAAGAGAAGAAAAACAACATATAGCTAAGCGCGATTATTTTTCGATTCCAATTAACCAAACAGGGAAAACTGGACTGAGGTCACTACTCTCTATTTTCACAATATTGTCTTTCTCTTATTTACAAAAAATATTAACTAACATGTCGATTTCTAACACGTATAAACATTAATATATAGGCTGCCGTACTCTGGAAAAAACCCATATTTCAAAATTTGGCCAGAAAACTCGTCCTTCAAATATCGATCGATTTAAATGACCCTCGTCTTGGAAAAAAAAAAAACCTCTCAAACCTGGGACTTCGCGAAGTCCCAGGTTTGAGAGGTTTTTTATTTGATGTAAAGATGAGGGTCATTTAAATCGATCAATATTTGTAAACATATGTCCTCTATGTTTACAAAGCTAGGTATTGGAACAACCCTTATTGCCCATGTGGAACCGACCATGAAACCACTTTACATGTGCTTATGGATTGCCCATTATACAACGTGCAACGTTCGAACCACTGGGTACACTCAACACAAAGCTCTATGGCGAGGCTGAGGACCTAAAGCGGACCACAGACTTCATAGCAGATATCGGACTGCAGCCATAGATGTCCATCAGAGGAACGAAAAGAAGAAGAAGAAGAAGATCAATATTTGAAAGACGAGTTTTCTGGCCAAATTTTAAAATATGGGTTTTTTCCAGAGTACGGCAATATGAATGCAATGATAAAATTACTCACCAAGTAATTCCAAGAAATGAACGATGACGTCGATGTAAACAAATCCCATGAAATTGGATTGAATTGGATTGGATTGAATCAAAGATGGATTGGATGTTTTGATTTATTGATTACACACATGCTGTCATTCAGTGCTGGTATATTGATCAGACAAAATAAAAACACGCTATGATTATTGGAAAGATAAACAAAAAGAAATAACACAAAACTAACGAAAACCATAACACACCCACTGCTGATTGTGTCACGCTAACACAACGACTGACGCGAGATTGAAAATGGACAATATTTTTTTCATTAACGCAATCACTCTCTCTCTCTCTCTAGGTCTCTCTCTCTCTCTCTCTCTCTCTCTCTCTCGGTCTCTCTCTCTCGGTCTCTCTCTCTCTCTATCTCTCCCTTTCTCTCTCTCTCTCTCTCTCTCTCTCTCCGTCTCTATTTCCCTTTCTCCCTTTGTCTCTCTCTGTGTGTTTCTCTCTCTCTCTCTCCCTCTCTATCTCTCTCTCTCTTTCTCTCAGTCTCTTTCTATCTCCCTCTCTCTCTCTCCTTTCCTCACACTCTCTCGCTTTCTCTCTCGTTCTTTCTCTTCCTCCCCACTCTCTCTCTCTCTCTCTCTCTCTCTCTCTCTCTCTCTCTCTCTCTCTCTCTCTCTCTCTCTCACACACACACACACACACACACAAACGCACGCATGAATATCGGAGAAGCTCGTAATGGGAATTCATGCAAAGTAACGTAGCTGAAATGTCCTTGACATTGGATAGGGCAGGGAGATACTTTTAAAACTTGTGAATAATAAATTGATGCTCTTTTCAAATGTGACCTATTGCCTCTAAACGGTATTATGTCGTACAGAAATCTGGCGTCAAAAAGTGATTTCAACCTATAAATGTTACCCACAATCGCAAACAGATAGAATCTGGTGTCAAAAAATGGTTTTAACCCATAAATGTGACCCATCGTCACAAAACAGGTATGAATGGCTGATAGAAAAAGTGTCAAAAAGTGATTTTGAACTAAATATGTAACCCACACTCCCAAACCGATATTAATGTCGGATATAATTTGGCGTCAAAAAAGGGATTTTAAACCAAATACATATGTAACCCACAGTCCCAAATGATATTGATGCTATGCGTTGAGGTAAAATATTCATAACATCGACCAGCAGGATGTAAGTGAACACAAAACTACTTTTATATAGTCTGATTGATATCATTTAGTGAGACACTTTTTTTAAAATGTCTGTCTAAAAACAATAACAAAGAGGTGAGTGACGTTAATTTCGTTCCTTCTATACTATGGGGTTAACCAGATGATCAGAGATATGACATAATTTTATGTTTTAGTAACTCAAGAATGTGAATTCTTCCATCTTGATAAGGCAAACAATGTTGTCATCTTGAACTTTTATATAGAGCAATATGCGCTATGTGCGGCTATGTGGTCTTGTGGTATGACACTCGGAAGGTCCTGGGTTCGAGACTTGCTCGGCAAATAGTTGAGTCCTTGGAAAAGGCTCTTTACTCACATTCTCTCACCGTACTCACGTGTAAAATGAGTACCTGGCCGTTAACAGCGTTGTCTCTGTCCCAAAAATTATAATATCGCCTTAAAGGCGTCATGTCCCGTCCTAAATCTTAAATGTTCCTGTTGGACACGGTCACCCCTGTAAAGCGCTTTGAGTACGTTCAGTGGATATTGCGCTATATATATATATATATATATATATATATATATATATATATATATATATATATATATATAAGCTCATTATCCACTAAACGTTTTCAAAGCGCGTTGCAAAGGATCCCTGACCAACGGCGACACGTAACATGTAAAATGAGACATCATGCTTGTTATATTACAATTATGCTTTTCCCGACAGAGAAAAGCTGTTAACAGCCAAGTAATCATTTTGCACCTGAGTACGATGAGAGAATGTGAGTGAAAAGAGCTTTTCGAAGGATTCAACTATGCGTCGAGCGATACTCGAACACAGGACATTCCGATCCGAAAGCAAGTGTCATACCACACGACCACATAGCCGCACATAAGCAGGGGAACAGAAATAAATCTCGGCTGCACCCGAGACCCATCTCGGTCCCTTTGATTGTGGTGAAGCGAGTGCTTTACCAACTGAGCTATCTGGACCCCGAAATTGTGCTGAAAAGGAAACCACATTTTTATAGGCCGATTTAAACA
>NC_088365.1:48125581-48163081 GCF_034508935.2 Berghia stephanieae | reverse complement strand
CCCTCGGCCCTCCGTCCACTCAGAAGTAATTGGATCGCAGAATGTATTTAGCTCTCGCTGAAAGTACTTTTGAGATAAACTAGCGTCCTGTCCGAATGATAGTAATAATAAGTGATTGTCATGGTCCGATTTAAGTTACACAAACTGGGACGAAATCTGGCTCAATTGACCTTATAGATCCGAAGGACTACCAAGAAAATAACATGTTTGATCGTTTTCATTCGGAAAAGGATCTGAGCCAGGGCCAGGACAAAAACAAATAGTAAAAGAAAAATCTCTCTGTTCATCCCATAGGAGAAATTTGTCTCTAGGGTCTATTCCAAGGGATGACTGGAATAACCCAGGAGTTAGCCGCATGCTGCGCAGCATATAGAGCTATGGCGAGGTGGCTTGCTCAAGGCCACACAGCGCAGCGGCGGGTGATCGAACTCGTACCTTCCGGGTACGAAGCAAAGACTGTACCGCTGAGCCACTCACTGCCGCTGTCCCTAATATCAGGGCAGAAAAATACATAGAAGATGATAAAATATAGATACAGATAGAGAGAGACAAAAGACTAAGCAAGTGACCTCCCGGGAGCAAGGGAAGTCATCCATCGGCAATGAAGGCTTTCAGATATTATTTTAGTTAGCTCCCTTTCATAATCAAGAGAGTTGAATTTTACAAAGAGAACACGTAACATTCTCTTTTTAAAAATAAATGTAACTGCCTCCTTCTCACCAATATCATTAAAGCCAGAGCCTGGGCAGAATCAAATAGCTCGTAGCTGAGTCCTTGGAAAAAGGAAATGGGACAGAAGTGAGTCAATACGTAGCCATCGTAAAGTTATGGCCTGACACTGACCAAAAAATGACGTCAAAATGCCAGTCTTTTGCCACAAAAGAAAACAAATCGTGAGTTGTATTTAATAGTTCAACCAATGAAATAACTTGTTTCCTTGAGCTGTGCTAACGACAACTCACTAGACGCTACACAAACTTTAAAAAATGACGTCAAACTGCCAGTCCTAGAGGGTTCTAATGTTAGGCTATTTCTGTTAACGATGTCTACGGTCAATACCCTACCAACAGCGCCAATTTCTTCCCATGACAATGGTGAGAGTTAATATAGTTGAAAGCAGTAATTTATGATGAGCTGGTAACGCGTCATGGTCTTTGCTCAGTATCCATAAGGTATCGAGTTCGAGTCAACACTGAGCTGTTATATGGCCAAGTGCAAGTCACCTCGCCCTAGCTTATTTTACGGCGCTGCACTGCGGCTGACGCCTAAGTTATTCTAGTATTTGCCTAAAGACAAATATCGCCATTGGGGTGGATAGAAGAAATCCATTTTTTATTTATTCATTTTCAGTTATTCGTCACCGTGGCATCATCATCATCATCATCATCATCATCATCATCATCATCATCATCATCATCATCATCATCATCATCATCATCATCCTTGCCATCATCATTATCATCATCAGCATCATCATCATCATCATCATCATCATCATCATCATCATCATCATCATCAACAGCAACTCAACCGCCATCAAATTTTACCCATACAACACATCACACTGACAAATAAACTCAAATCAATGAAACGCAGCTTGAAATACTGAATGTTGAATGTTTTGTTTTTGTTATAGGAATATAAAACACAAGAATAAGCACAGCTCTCTTTTATTGAGAAGATGTAAATTGTAAATAAAAATTTAAAAAATTATATATATATATATATATATATATATATATATATATATATATATATATATATATATATATATATAATATATATTATCGTATTCTAAATAATTATTATAAAATAATTATATATATATAATTCACACATAGAGTAAGGTGTGTGTAGCATCAAATTACAAGTTTAACACATAGACAATCGTTACAAGGCTCTGTATGGAATATTAGTGCAAGAATTAACACTTGCAATACAAAACTTAGTTATAACATTTTCTATATCTACTTTTAACTAGAATTAACTCTTCTTACAATATTTCAGTATTTTCCAAACTGACAGGCTTTCTACCATTAAAAATATATTTATCAATCAAGCTTCTACAAATATTTATGTCTTAGTAATTAAACAATATCATTCTTCAAAGTTTGTGATGTACAAAATAAATCTGTAAAAGAAAAATGTATATTGTGTCGTAACAAATGTGACGATTTTGCTGCACCAGACACGCCAGAAGACTTAAGAAGAAGAAGAAGAAACAGGAGGAGGAGGAGGAGGAGGAGGAGGAGGAGGAGGAGGAGGAGGAGAAGAAGAAGAAGAAGCAGAAGGAGGAGGAGGGGGAGAAGAAGAAAAAAATGAAAACGAATAGATTACGAAGCAAAGAGAAGGAAGAAGAGGATAAAGCGAAAGTGGAAAGAAGAAAATGATATAAAAAAAAAACTAACAAACTCCAAATCGATGCAGGTTCGACCACAATGTTGAAATCAAATATAAGAAAACGAGAATGATAAGGAATAATAACAATAATTATTATCTCTTGGGTTCAATATATTATTTGTAACCTCAAATTGTTATTTAAAAAATAACAAGCAGTGAATTTCCAACAAGAAAGACATTGAAATTGTCGTATTATTATAAACTGCACAACCAACAACACACACGCAACAAATATATTATAATTGCTAATTATTATTCGTTGCTGCTGTAGGTGTTTATTGACACAGTCTGTCATCAAATCGTAATTTTCAAACAAGGCAATAAAATGCAAAATGAAAAGAATATAATTTTCAACGCTTAAATCGATCGTGAATAACACATGGATGGATGTAGATAGTAGAAAACATAAATAATAATATGATGTATTTTGAAAGAAAAAAAAGATAAGTATAGAATTGTAAGCTTCAATTTATTAGACGAAGACAGCAGATACTATGGACGTTTCGGGTTTCCCCTTTATCAACAAAACACGATGAATGAAACACTAAGGACGAATGAGATATGTGTGAATCACAGATCTCATTTGTCATGAGCGTTTCATTCATCGTGTTTTGCTGATAAAAAGGAAACCCGAAACGTCCACAGTATCTGTCTTCGTTTAATAAATTAAAGCTTACAATTCAATATTTATCTTTAATCTTTGCTTCGAGCTTCACGTAGCAACATTTTCATTATTCTGTATTTTTAAAAAATCAACAAAAAAAAAAAAAAAAAAAAAAAAAAAAAAAAAAAAAAAAAAAAAAAAAAAAGAAACACACACAAAAAAAAAAAAAATAAAACCAACACTATGTTGAGGCTATGTGGTCTTGTGGTATGACACTCTCTTTCGGATCGGAAGGTCCTGGGTTCGAGCGGCGCTCGGTGCATTACCGTCGGTAATTTACTTAAATGCATGCTGTTTGGTTATGTCTTTAGGTATGACACTTGTTGAAAAGGACTTTTCTCGCATTCCCTCAAGTAAAAATAACGTATTCATGTTTAACAATGAGTACTTGCCCGTTAACAGTTTTGTCTCTGTCTCCAAATATGTATATGTCCTGTCCTGGGTTCGAGCCTCGCTCTGCGCAAAGTGGATGCCTTGGAGAAGGCTCTGTACTCATATTCTCTAACCATACTCAAGTGTAGAATGAGTTCCTGGCCGATAACAGCGTTGTCTCTCTCCGAATTAAATTGTGATATCGCCAAACAGGCATCATGTCCCGCCCTACATGTTAAATGTTGCTGTTGGCCAGGGACCCCTTTGATCACATTTCGTCGATATTGCGCTATATAATAACTCAATTTCAAAGCTCAATGTATATATAAATATATGTATATTTATATACATAATATCGCCTAACAGGTGTTATGTCTCGCCCTGCATGTTAAATGTTCCTGATGGATTAGGACCTCTTGTAAAGCGATTTGAGCACGTCTAGTGGATATTGCGCGTTGCCATCGTTAACATAATATAGCCGGACACGAGAACCCTATAGGACTGGCAGTTTGTCTAGTGATTTGTCGTTAGTTGAGCTGAAGTAAACAAGTCATTTCATTGGTTGACCTAGGAATACAATTAACGATTTGTTTTCTTTTGTGACAAAAGACTGGCATTTTGAAATCATTTTTTGGTCAGTGTTAGCCCTAGCATCGTTATGTTTGATAGAATGCGCTTGGCCAGGTTCACAACATTGCATCGGAAGTTAACGGACCAACACAAACTCTGGTAACCCTGAACGTTTATGTCAGGTAATACAGTTTAGTGAGAACACTCACAAACGCGGATGGCAAAACAATAACAAAGGCCTGAGTGACGTCATCTGCATACTATCTATAGATAGTATGCGCTTGGCTAAGAAGTTCATAACATTGCCATCCGGATGTATAAAGGGACCAACACACAAAACTGTGTGTCTATGAACGTTTATAGTCGGGTTAATACAGTTCAGTGAGCATTACTCATAAACGTGGATGGCAAAAAAACAATAACAAAGACATGTGTGACGTCATCTTCGAACTATCTATAGCCTGATACTGAAATCCAAAAGGACTGACAGTTTTACGTCATTATTTGTTTTTTTTTTTTTGCACCCCCTAGTGAGTTGTCGTTAGTAGAGCTCATGGAAACAAGTTATTTCATTGGTTGAACTATTGAATGCAACTCACGATTGTTTTATTTTGTGGCAAAAGACTGGCATTTTGACGTCATTTTTTGGTCAGTATCAAGCCATACCTTTACGAAGGCCACGGTGTCAGGCCATAACTTTACGAAGGCCACGGTATCAGGCCATAACTTTACGAAGGCCACGGTATCAGGCCATAACTTTACGAAGGCCACGGTATCAGGCCATAACTTTACGAAGGCCACGGTATCAGGCCATAACTTTACGAAGGCCACGGTGTCAGGCCATAACTTTACGAAGGCCACGGTATCAGGCCATAACTTTACGAAGGCCACGGTATCAGGCCATAACTTTACGAAGGCCACGGTATCAGGCCATAACTTTACGAAGGCCACGGTATCAGGCCATAACTTTACGAAGGCCACGGTATCAGGCCATAACTTTACGAAGGCCACGGTTTCAGGCTATAACATAACGATGGCTACGATCTTGCGTTACATAAATGCTGAAGATAAAAGCTCAGGCTCAGTAGGGAAAAAACAAACAAACGATATGCTCCGACCGTTAACCACGAGAACCACTTATTAACTTTCCACAAGATGCACGAGAGTCTGGGAGAAGTCTTGTCACATGCATATGTGTCTGTCTTGGTGACTAGCTGTTAGCAAGGACTGCTGATCGAATGTGGTGCCACCATGCAAGGCGTGTGTTTAGTGGAAGTGAGTGAGTGAGTGTGAGTGTGTGTGTGTGTGTGTGTGTGAATGATGATTGCAAGGACAAGTGAATGAAGTGTGTGTGTGTGTGTGTGTGTGTGTGTGTGAGTGAGTGAGCGGTGTTTGCAAGGATAAGTGAATAAATTGTACGTTTGTGCGTGTATGTGTGTGTGTGTGTGTATGTGTGAGTGTGAGTGTGGGTGAGTAGAGAATGAAAGGTCGTATCGGGGATCACCATTGCATGCCGGCTAACAGAGTGAGTGACAGAATAAGAAGAGTGAAGGTTTAACAGAGTGAGTGACAGATATGGAATTGAGAGAATAGAATAAAAGAGGGGAGAGGGACTAAGAGAGAGAGAGAGAGTGAGAGCGGAGATAGAAAGAAAGATAGATAGACAGATAGATAGAAAGATAGATAGAAGACAGGTAGATTTATTGAGGGAGATTGGATACAAGGGGGAGTGATAGAGGCAATTATATTTATTGTCTTTTGTTTTTTTTTCAATTGGATTAGTGTGATTTCTGAAGTTTGGATTTTAATGCTTAAACGGTGAGTAACTATTCTTTAACATGACAATGAATTTTGTTTAAAGAAAATTGACCTTTGCCTGTTGATGTTGAATAAAAGAAAATAAATATTAATTTTTATATGATAGAAAAGTTACAGGGGTATAAGAATCACTGTGCTTCACAATACTTTATTTATCATCTCAGCATGTTATATATAAATAATTCTCGTTTCATACAGGATAAGTCGCCGGTTATGGGCACTTTTTATATTGGCTCTCTTTGTTACATCATTATCGTGAATGTAGACTTCATCTCAATTTATACTTTCTATAATAATAATAATAATAATAATAATAATAATAATAATAATAATAATAATAATAATAATAATAATAATAATAATAATAATGATAATGATAATAATAATAATAATGATAATAATAATAATAATAATAATAATAATAATAATAATAATAATAATAATAATATTAATAATATTAATAATATTAATGATAATGATAATAATAATAATAATAATAATAATAATAATAATAATAATAATAATAATAATAATAATAATACAGCGCTAAACTTTCACTTTCAGCGGCGCTTTCTACATTATTAATTCATTTGATTTATTAAATAACACATTTTAATACACCCCCACAATCATGATGGAATCTGAAAAATTTATAATTATGTTACACTATTAACTTTTGATTTATTTTATTAATTAGAATTATACATTATATATCATTATGTGGCTTTGTGGTCGTATATTATGTAGTACACCGAGAATATACACTCTAGACTTATTTTATTGAAAGTATAGATAGTATGCAGATGACGTCACTCAGGCCTTTGTTATTGTTTTTGCCATCCGCGTTTGTGAGTTGTTCTCACTAAACTGTATTAACCAGACTATGAAAGTTCATGGTTACACAGAGTTTGTGTGTTGGTCGGTTATACTTCCGGATGGCAATGTTGTGAACTCCTTGGCCAAGCGCATTCTATCTATAGATAATTCAAAGATGACGTCACTCAGGTCTTTGTTATTGATTTTTGCCATCCGCGTTTATGAGTAATGCTCACTGAACCGTATTAACCTGACTATAAACGTTCATGGTTACACACCGTTTGTGTGTTGGTCCGTTATACTTTCGGATGACAATGTTATGAGCTTCTTAGCCAAGCGCATTCTATCTATAGGAGTATATTTCATTGTGTGGCTTTGTAGTCTTGTCTGCTGTACCCCGAGAATGCACACTTCAGTTATTTTATGGAAATTATACAGTATGTTTTGTCATAATATGGCTTTGTGTTCTTGGCTCGGAACTATGAAAGAAAAAAATTTTGGTCAGAAATCTCGTCCTTAAAAAATTGCTAGATTAAAGAGTTAATTTGACCCTCATCTTGTCAAAAACTCTCACACATGGGACTTTATTGAACATTTACCTTGAAGTCTTAGGTTTGATAGTTTTGGACAAGATGACAGTCATTTTAATCGATCGATCTTTGAAGGACGGGGTTTTTTTGGGCTAAAATTTTAAAATGTTTTTAAAAAATAAACAAACAAACTCAAAGCACGGCGTTATGGTATGGTATGGTCTCTGTGCGGCTATGTGGTCTTGTGGTATGACACTCGCTTTCGGATCGGAAGGTCCTTGGTTCGAGCCTCGCGCTCGGCGAATAGTTGAGTCCTTGGAAAAGGCTCTTTACTCACATTCTCTCACCGTACTCAGGTGCAAAAATGAGTACCTGGCCGTTAACAGCGTTGTCTTTGTCCGAAAAATTGTAATATCGCCTAACAGGCGTCATGCCCCGTCCTACATGTTAAATGTTGTTGTTGACCAGGGACCCCTTGTAATGCACTTTGAGCACATTTTTTTTCGAGCCCTTTATCGGTGATACAACGTTGAATCCTTAGTAAAACACGTTGGATTAGCTCTCTTTTGTTTCATCTTTACCGTGATTGTAGACTTCAACTCTATGTATACCTTGTTCACTGTTCTTTTCAATTTTCAATTGATTTCTTAAATAACACATTTTCGTATGCCATTATCTTATCATGATGCTAAAATGGAATCTGAAAAATTGATAATTATCTCACACTATTGCATCATACTTATTTTATTGGAATGATACATTATATGTGACCCAACGTCTCAAAACGGTATTATCTCGGGATGAGCCAGATGCTAAAAAGTCAAATAAAAGTTAAACTGGTCAAAAATATGAATCATTGGTGTTCAGCACTCTAAAATATCATATTCATTCTCCTCAATAAAACATATAAAACTCAACGCAAGTCTGATATTTCTGGCTACAAATTCAATTTTCAGCATCTTAATCATCCCGACGTAATACCGTTTTGAGACGAGGGGTCACATATGTCATGATAATATGGCTTTGTGGTCTTGTATGTCGTCATCCAATAATGCACACTTCAGACGTATGTTATGGGAATTATATAGAGTATATTTCATTGTGTGGCTTTGTGGTCTTGTATGTCGTCATCCGATAATGCACACTTCAGACTTATTTTATGGGAATTATATAGAGTATATTTCATTGTGTGGCTTTGTGGTCTTGTATGTCGTCATCCGATAATGCACACTTCAGACTTATTTTATGGGAATTATATTGATAGTATGCGCTTGGCTAAGAAGCTCATAACATTGCCATCCGGAAGTATAACGGACCAACACACAAAACTGTGTGTATCCATGAACGTTTATAGTCAGGTTAATACAGTTTAGTGAACATTACTCATAAACGCGGATGGCATAAAACAATAACAAGGACCTCAGTGACGTCAACTTTGAACTATCTATATGGCTTTGTGGTCTTGTATGTCGTAATCCGATAATGCACACTACAGACTTATTTTATGGGAATTATATAGAGTATATTTCATTGTGTGGCTTTGTGGTCTTGGCTCCGTACTATTAAAGAAATAAAAATTGGTCATGAATCTCGTCCTTAAAAATTGCTCGATTAATATGACCCTCATCCTGTCAGAAACTTTCATACAGGGGGAATTTTTAATTCAGAAAAGTGAGTGGAGCAGGCACTTATGTTGATAACAACAAGAGATGAAGTGAGTAGGAAAGTGCCAGAAGACAATAGAAAATAAAAATTTTGCGGAGGTGATGAGGGTTTGAACCCGCGACCTTACTGGTACGACAACTCCGCCTGACCGGGGAGAGCGTGACTCTACCGTATGAGCAATTCACAATTCCACTGGAGGTGGGGGGCGGGGGGGGGGGGGGCTCTGAAGGACTACTTTTCTCTCTCTCTCTCTCTCTCTTTAAAAAAATAAAAAAGCATCGGATTCTGCCAGATATAATATCGTGAAGAAAGGATTGGTCACGTGTTTCAAAACTATTCACGGATTTTTCTGAGACCAATGTTTGCTCTTTACTCCATTAACACTGAGACCGGAAGTGCTGAGTCGGCTGAATATTTCTGAGTGCCAATAATATGATATTTTGTTAGAATGACCTAGATGACGAAATCCGGGCTTAAAGTCAACATGATCAGATTAGAAATCTGAGAAATTTTTTTTTTGATTTAAGAAAATAGTCATTTTCCTTTGTGAAAACGTTTATTTAAAACCAAACTTTATAAGAAAGCCTTAAAATTAAAATTAACTTAGACTTGTGGTATGACACTCGCTTTCGGGTCGTAAGGTCCTGGCTTTGAGCCTGCTCGGCGTACAGTTGAGTCCTTGGAAAAGGCTCTTTACTCACATTATTCTCTCACCGTATTTGCAAATTCGCCTAACAGACGTCATGTCTCGTTCTACTTATTACGTGTAGCTGTTGGTCAGGGACCCTTTGTAAAGCACTTTGATTAAGTTTAGTGGGTATTTTATTGCGCCATATAAAAGCTCAACTTTTTTTCTTTAAATTTTTGTTTTTTTTGTTTGTTAATTTTTCCGATGCCTCGTTGTTTGATTAGTTCTCACTAGATTCGCTCAATATCAGACTGCAAAGGGTATACGACATAGTTACCGTGATAGTACGACTGATCAGGCGTGTAGAATTAGTGAGCATTTTATCTATTGGCATAGCATTGATGGTAATACCCTGTAGTTTGGCTGAGTTTAACACTAACTCCCATCATTTCTATTCGGACGACTGTCCGAGGGGCAAGACTGTGTCTCTGCCACACGGCATCTATTGATGCTGCGCGTTTAGGTAAAATACTCACATAATTCGATGCCAGATATAACGTACCCACACACAAAACTGTGTGTAACCTCGAACGTCCGTAGTGTGATTGATATAATTTTGTGAGAACTAATCACCAAAATGGCTGTCAGGAAACGATACTAACAAAGCGTTGAGTGACGTCAATTTCGTTACTTCTTTACCAGTTTGAAGCGGTCGATAACGTTCGAAGGATGAAGGAAGAAGCTGTTTGTGCGGCTAGGTGGTCTAGTGGTATGACACTCGCTATCGGATCGGAAGGTCCTGGGTTTAATTTTCGCTCGGCGCATAGTTGAGTCCTTGGAAAAGGCTCTTTATTACTCACATTCTCTCACCGTACTCTGGTGTAAATTGATTACTGGGCCGTTAACATCGTTGTATCTGTCCGAAAAATAAAATTGTAATATCGCCTGACAGGCGTCATGAACCGTCTTATATGTTTAATGTTGCTGTTGGACAGGGCCCCTTGTCAAGCTCTCTGAGCACGTTTAGTGGATATTGCCTTATATAGATAGTATGCCCTTGGCTAAGCAGCTCATAACATTGCCATCCGGAAGTATAACGGACCAATACACAAAACGGTGTGTATCCATGAACGTTTAATACAGGTTAATACAGTTTGAGCATTACTCATAAACCCGGATGGCAAAAAACAATATCAAAGACCTGTGTGACGTCATCTTCGAACTATCTATAGATAGTTCAAAGATGACGTCACTCAGCTTTGTTACATATTTTGCATCCGCGTTGTGAGTTATTCTCACTGAACTGTATTACAGACTATAAAATTCATGTTACACAGGTTTTGTGTGTTGGTCGTTATATTTCGGATGGCAATGTTATGAGCTTCTTAGCCAAGTGCATACTATCTATAAAAACTCAATTTTTTTTTTTATATGAAAAGTTTCACCATGATATGATGAAAGGCTACGCCACCACTATATTATGTGAACTGTTACTAAAAGCTGTGAAGATTAGATAAATACTAAAAACTAAAAACACATTAGTGGATAATAAGCCTCTAGCATATTTATTACGACAAAGATTCACAGTAGCTTCAGGAGCTTCCGTTTTGTCCTAATGGATCGCCGCGGGTGAATCGAGAGTGAGAATGTTCAAGGTTTCAGATTTACAAATCTGATCCACCTCCCTCCCTTCTCCCCTCCCTCCCCCCCCCCCTTCCTCCCAACCGTCATTCTGGTATTATGGAAAATAACTAAAGAATAAAAAAGTAGAGTTAAAATTAAACATTTATATTTAAAAAATAGTTTTATGTTCTCTTAAAAAAAAAACCCTAAAAAAAACAAACAAACTTGAGCATTGGATACAGAGCAATATCCGCGAAACGTGCTCAAAGTGCTTTACAGTTGCCATTAACTGCGTTGTCTCTGTCGGGAAAAAATAATTGTATTATCGCCTAATAGGCGTAATGGTTCGTTCTACATGTTACGTGTTGCTGTTAGTCAGGGACTCCTTGTAAAACGCTTTGAGCACGTTTAGTTGATATTGCGCTTATATAAAAGCTTATTTAAAAAAAAAATCTTTCTAATTGTTTTTAGCCAACCATTGTATGATTAGCTGTCAGTAAATTATATTAATCAGACTATAAACGTTTTAGGTTACACATAGTTTAATGTGTTGGTACGCAGGCGGATGTCGTGAGTCTTTTTATTATAATTAAACACATAGCATCAATCGGGAATAGGTTGGCAGATTGTTATTGTAATTTCTGGTGTGGTCAACGAACAATTATTCTACATAGATTTGTATCTATAGATAGTATGCGCTTGAATGGGTAGCTGAGTCTGTTAGATTAGGCGGAAAGTACTTGGTGATAGACAACCGTCCTATCCAAAGGGTCCGGTTATCAGGAGATCTGAGGTTCGATTCCAAGTAGAGACAGCCTGATTGATTTAGAATGTTTATTTTCTTCTTTCTCTCTCTCTCACTTTCTCTCTCTCTCTCTCTCTCTCTCTCTCTCTCTCTCTCTCTTGTTCTCTCTCTTTCTTTTTCTCTCCCCCCCCCCCCTCTCTCTCTCTCTCTCTCTCTCTCTCTCTCTCTCTCTCTCTCTCTTTGTCTGGCACCTTTTCAGAACTTCTGCTTACACCAGTGCCTGCTCTCAAATTTGTCACTTTGACATTTTTCAAAATAAAAATGGGGCATAGCTATCTACCCTTTTGTTTTTGCCTTCGTCGTCCTGTCCTCGTGCTTTCGTGTCAATCTTCCTAATAATGCAAGATCGAGTTACCAGCCAGCGAAATCCCGTGCTCTCGTGATACAAAATGAGCTAAAATGAGCTTTTATATAGCGCAATATCCACTAAATGTGCTCAGATCGTTTCACAAGGGGTCCCTGACCAACAGCAACACCTAACATGTAAAACGAATATGACGCCTGTTTGGCGATATCACATTTTCTTTTCTGACAGAGACAACGCTGTCAACGGCCAGGTACTCATTTTACACCTGAGTACGGTGAGAAAATGTGAGTAAAGAGCCTTTTCCAAGGACTCAACTATGCGCCTAGCGAGAGGCTCGAACCCAGGACCTTGCGAACCGAAAGCGAGTGTCATACCACAAGTCCACATAGCCGCACAAGTGATACCTGAGTTCGGTGATATAATGGAAATGAACATTCTTCTCCCAATGCAGGACGAGGGCCTACCAAATGTAACCCCTCGTCTCAAAACTGTATTAAGTCGGGATGATTAAGATGCTGAAAAATGAATTTGTAGCCAGAAATATCAGACTTGGGTTGAGTTTGTATGTTTTATTGAGGAGAATGAATATCATATTTTAGAGTGCTGAATACCAATGATTCATATTTATTTTTGACCAATTTAACTATAATTTGACTTTTTAGCATCTGGTTTTTCCCGACATATTACTGTTTTGTGACGTTGGGTCACAAATGTCTCTGTCGTCGATTTGGAATTTAGTAATGTATTTATGTTTATAGTGTTTGCTTTTTTTTGTTTTTTTTTTTAAAGTTTTTTTTTTTGGTTGTAGGCCGAAGAAGAGTTATGAGCCCGTGTTTGGTATTTTGTTCTTTTTAAAAAGCTGTAATTATTCATTATTGTTTAATACTTTTTTCCAAGGACTAAATTTTGCGCCGCCCACACGAATCAAAGACAAGCAAGTCCATTGGCGTGGCATGCTTACAGTATACGTTGGTGCCAGAATCAGAAGAAAATGACTTAAATCATGTTATATTTGTAAATACAAAAGAAAGAAATAAAAATTAAGAAAAGACTTACACAAATAAGTCAGAGGCGGAAAATACTATTTCTTAGTTTTATTATTTTTAAGAAATGCTGTAATCCATTTTTATAAGATGAATGCCGTGCCAGGCACCAAATCAACCAATATAGCCACGCCCCTGAAAGTCATAGTCATAGGCGAGTGTCATATCGCATTTTCACAAAGCCTCACAATACTCATAACCGACGTGTACATATATACAGATCTGACAACCGAACTCACATATGGCCCTAGTTTAACGTTGTTGTAATGGGCAATATTTGCTTGTTTTTTTTTTTTTTTTTTTAGATTTTCTATTACGACAATGAGGCCATCATGAATTGGGTAATAAGACCTGCAAATAAGTGCACGTCGCTCATAACCGTTTTGGGAAAGTACATTTTAAGAATTCGGCCTTTAGCTATTTAACTGCCGTGCTCTGGGGGAATAAGTATTTGAAAATTTGGCCAGAAATCCCGTCCTTCAATTATCTATCTATTTAAATGTCCCTTATCTTGGCAAATACTCTCAAACCTGGGTGGACAGGGGTGTCTGTGCGGCTATGTGGTCTAGCGATATGAAACTCGCTTTCGGATCGGAAGGTCCTGGGTTCGAGCTTCGCGCTTGGTGCATAGTTGATTCCTTGGAAAACGCTCTTTACTCACATTCTCTCACCGTACTCAGGTGTAAAATGAGTACCGGGTCGTTAACAGCGGTGTCTTTGTCCGAAAATTTGTAATATCGCCTAACAGGCGGCATGTCCCATCCTACATGTTCAATGTTGCTGTTGAGTAGGGACCCTTTGTAAAGCGCTTTGAGCACATTTAGTGGATATTGCACTATATAAAGCTCAATTAAAAAAAAAAATATTAGGAAATCAATTTCGACTTCACACGGGATCGATCTCGGTCGTTTTGCATGTGAACCGAGTACTCTATCAACTCTGCCAACTGGGCTATCGAAACTTTATGGATCGCTTGTATTTGTTTTAATAATAAATAATGCACTAAAGAACTGAACAAGTGTGTATGAAAGGTGCCAAAGAAAGAAAGAAAGAAATATGAAAGAAATAAACCCATCCAAAACATCAGTTGACCTCGTCTTGCACTAAAGAACTGAACAAGTGTGTGAGAAAGGTGCCAAAGAAAGAAAGAAAGGAAGAAAAACGCAAGAAAAAAACCATCCCAAAACATCAGTTGACCTCGACTTGCACTAAAGAACCGAACAAGTATATAAGAAAGGTGCCAAAGAAAGAAAGAAAGGAAGAAAAACGCAAGAAAAAAACCATCCCAAAACATCAGTTGACCTCGACTTGCACTAAAGAACTGAACAAGTGTGTAAGAAAGAAAAATGCAAGAAAAAAAAACATCTAAAAAAAATGGAGGTCGACTGATTTTTTGGGATGTTTTTAAAATTTTAAAAATTATTTTCTTCTTCTTTCTACTTTTGCCTGGTACTATTCATACGCATTTCTCCAGTTCTTTATCTTAAACCGGTGCCTGCTCCTTAATTTCTTAATAATAATACACTCAAAATTACAACAACAAGAAAAACATTAATTTCCTGACAACTTTCCTTTAACAATATTTTGACTTGAAGTAAGTTCGTGATTCAATCTTTTGTTAACCCGATCTTGTGTAAAGAAGAGACAAGTAATAATATTGGTTTTGCGTGACAAATCGTACAACAGCTATGCATTTGTCAACGGAAATGGAGGTTCTGAATAATAAATATTTCCTGTGTAGAGATAGATACAGAAAAAAAATAGAAAAAGAAATAGAAATATGTTTACATTTGCATGCAAATTAATATTTTCCGAGATAATGAGGAAAAAAAAAACAACTGCAAATTATTGGTTAAATTTCGTTGACAAAAAAACAAAAACAAAAGAAAAACAAACAAACAAAAAAAAACAAACAAAAAAAACAAAAAAACAACTATTCTATTAATTAAATGTAATTGGTGTCACTATGACACAAGGGCAAAAAAAAAAAAAAAAAAAAAACCCGCCAAAAAAAAAAAACAAAAAAAAACAACAAAAAAAACAAAACAAAACAAAACAAAACAAAAAAAAAAAAGAAAAAAATAAGTTATCGTCCATTACAACAATGTTAAATCAAGCACATAACTGCAGACCTGCAGATACATGCACCTAGACCTCGGTGGTTTGGCGCAATTATTTCCCTGAAATGATACAATATATATATATATATATATATATATATATATATATATATATATATATATAAAATAACCAAAAAACAAAAACCCATACAAACAAAAGATAATAACCCCCCCCCCCCCCCAAAAAAAAAAACAAAAACAAAAAAAAAACAAAACAACAAAATCATAAAACAACACCTCAGTTTCCTAATTTGTTTTTAAATAGAAGGGACATAACAAACGTCACCTCGGTCAACTCAGGTGTATACGAGTTCCGTTTTCCATTCTTTTACTCACATACTAAAAAATGACAACGCCCCCCCCCCCCCACCCCAAAAAAAAAAATAAATAAAAAAATTTGAAAACAACAACAACAAAACAACAAAGTTTGAAATATATTGAAATAGGGAATGCGATTAGAGGAAGAGTAACGTCCCTTGATTGGACGTCACCCATAGTTATGGGTGACGTCCAATCAAGGGACGCTACTCTCCCGCAAATCTCATTCCCTATAGTTTAAAGATAAAGAAATAAACGAATAAATAAAAATTAACTAGCAGTGTGAATTCTAGATACACAAATAAAATATACAAAAATACATTCACTTATCTCGACGTGAAGTTCTTTTCAGGTCTGATGACCCAATTGCGTTTGGGCTCATTGTTGTAATGGACATTTAAAAAAATGTCGCAAAAATATTGTTCATTACAACAATGTTGAACTAGGCCCATTAGTGGGTTCGGATGTCAGACCTGTATATATAACAATGTGGAATTGAATGTAAGAAAACAGATAATATGGACGTTTCGGGCTTCCCCTTTATAAAAAAAAACAAGATGAATGAGAGGACCTACAAAATATCTCTGTCGTCTATCTTGAATTTAGTAATGTATTTATGTCTTTATTGTTTTTTGTTGTTGTTAACTGAAGAAGGGTTTTGAGCCCGAAACGTTCCGTGTTTGGTATTTTTTTGTTCTTTTTTGAAGCTGTTATATTCTTTTTTTTTATTATTCATTTAGATCTATCTAGACGTCTAGTCTAACTGGAATGCTTTCTTTCGTGTTGAAAATCATTAATCTGCGCACGAAGACAGAAGTGATTATTCACACCGTCTGAAACTAATAATGAACGTAAAAAAAAATAATGATTTAAAAATAAAAGACATCAACAGCAACAGAATAAAGGTTGTTGAATTTTATTTCATTTCATTGTTGTTTTTTAAATAGTATAGTTGCTATTATAGAAAAAAATAATTGGTGTGCCTTCTATTTGATTGATGCCCATGTCCTCATTGAAAAAGCCCACAGACGGTTACAGAACGGTATCGATCGATAACAAGTACCGCGGACAATGTTGATCATAGAGTATAGAGCAGACAGACGACGGCAATTTCCTAACAGCGGTTAATACAAATTGATATTGGCGATCTTGACTGTCTGTCTGGTTGGTTGGTTGGTTGGCACACATTCTTCGTCATTGATGATGATGATCGATGACTGACTGGTGGATCGGGATGGTGTAGTATCGGAGAGCTGAGTGATTACTGACTGTTCACAGGTAGGGTTTATAGGGTATTATTATAAGGCATGTAGTACTCATTACATTTAAACTGTCAACAGGGGAAGGAGGGGGAAGGACGGAGGGGGATCCGGTAGCTCAGTTGGTAATACGCTTGCCTGACAAGTGAATGACCGGTCGCCTATGGATCACAACCAGTGACATCTATATGATGAAGTCCTAGATCACAACCGTTGTATTCAGGAAACAAACAAACAAAAAAAAAAAAAAAAAAAAAAAAAAAAAAAAAAAAAACACCAAAAAAAAAAAAACCCCACAAAAGAAACAAAGCAAAAACAAACATAAAAAACTAACAAACAAAATAAAACAACAAGAAAACAAACAAAACAAAAGAAACACATAAAAAAAAAAACAAAAAAAAAAACGACAAAAAAAAAAAAAAAAACCCGATAAAAGAAACAAACAAAACAAAACAAAACAACAATAACACCCTCTAAAATCTCTCAAATTATATTTCTATAATGATTTATATAATACATATATTTAAATTAAATAAAAATTAATTCTAAGAAACGCTCATTAAAAAAATCAAATAATAAAAAAAACAAACAAACAACAACACAGTCCCGTATGTGCAATGCTAACGAAATGGAACCATTCTGTGTTGTTAAAAAAATATTCCGGTAGTTTTGTTCTCAATGACACATATAAAAAACCGCACCCCAACCTAGTCCTTCAGGGCAATTGGGTAATTACTTGTTATCCTTTGGATAGGACGCTAGTTTATCGCAAAGCACTTTCCGCCAAATCTAACAGACCCAAGTACCCAATCACTGCTGGGTAGACAGGAGGCTCAGAAAAATATAATCTCGACTGCACTCGGGATCGATCTCGGTCCCTTTGCATGTGAAGTGAGTGCTCTACCAACTAATCTATCGGGACCCCGGTATCCCAATGAGAACGATCTATATTATTGCTCTGTGTGTTCGAGTCATTGGTCTCATTGTAAAATGTGCTCATAATGACCTTCATGTTAGATAATAATAATAATATAATAATAAATTATACAATAATAATATAATAATAATAATAATAATAATAATAATAATAATAATAAATAATAATAATAATAATATAATAATAATAATAATAATAATAATAATAATAATAATAATGATAAATAATAAATAATAATATAATAATAATAATAAATAATAATAAATAATAATAATAATAATAATAATAATAATAATAATAATAATAATAATAATTAATAATAATAATAATAATAATGAAGCCTTTATAAAGAGCACAGTTCCACTCTTAGTTGCTCAGGGCCGTCAGGGAGATATCGTTTAGTTTAAAAAAAACCAACATAACAATAGGTCATTTTGTTGAGCTTGCCTCATGCGTATGCTTACGACTTCTACAAACAAAACAATGGGTTTACATTTATTATCCAATCGTCGTACAGTATCAAATCATGTGATCGGTTACACGGTTGGACAACAACACCTGAAAATGAATCGCTCCTTTTTTCATAATTTATGACTTAAAATTTCGATTGTTAACTAACGATCGAATCATTCCGCCATTTTGCTGTTTTGGAGTTGTTGGTCGCATGGCCTAGTCCTGGCATGAAATAATGCCGATGGAGGCGACCGGCCATAAATAATTTTTTAAAAAATAGTAATAAAATTGAGCGTTTATATAGCGCAATGTTCACTATACGTACTCAAAGCGCTCTACAAGGGATCACTGGACAACAGTAACACTTAGCATGCAGGACCGGACACGACGCCTGTTAGGCGATATTACAATTTTTTTTTCGTACAGAGACACAGCTGTTAAAGGTCAGGTACTCATTTTACACCTGAGCACGGTGAGAGAAAGTGAGTAAAGAGCCGAGGCTCGAACCCAGGACCTTCCGATACGAACGCGAGTGTCATACCCCACAAGACCACATTGCCGTTTTGGAGTTGTTTGGTCACATGTTGTCCCAGCATGACATAATGCGCGATCGAGGCGACCGGCCATAAATAATTGTATTAAAATATCGGGTGGCGCTTTTTCTCTATTTGCAACCAGTTGTAAAATAATAAATTATAAGAGAAATATGGGATACGGAGTCGCTTGGAAATGTAGCCGGGATCTCATTATTGAATGCTGGCATCCGCAATCAGGTTGTATTGATAACATGCTATTTATACCACTTGGCACTATAACAATATTGGCGTGCTCAATAGGGCGTGGCAGTCACGGATGACTAATTTAATTGTTTACAGAAGGTTGGCGTGATCTTTTATAGTAATGAGTAAGGATATTCATCAGTATTATTTAGACCTTTTTTTTTAAAAAAAATGTTTATTTACACCATTGAATTGGTTGCAGCGACATTCTGGGGAGTGGGAAGAGGGGGGGGGGGCGGTGGATTATAATTTGTTTCAAGTTAAATTGAACACGATAAAATAGACACTGCATTAAAAAAGGGAGTTTTTATAATGCGCAATATCCACTGGACTTGCTCAAAGCGCTTTATAAAGGATCCCTGACCAACAGCAACACGTAACACGTAGAACAAGACATGACGCCTGTTGGGCGATATTACATTGTTTTCTGACAGAGACAACACTGTTTAATGGCGAGGTACTCGTTTTACACCTAAGCACGGTGAGAGAATATGAGTAAAGAGCCTTTTCCAAGGACTCATCTATGCGCCGAACGAGGCTCGAATCCAGGACCTTCCGATCGCCGATCCGAAAGCGAGTGTCATACTACCAGACCACATAGCCGCACATTAGAACTAAATACCAGTCGTCAAACAGTAGAAAAGGTGAACAATTTTGAAATGAACTTTTCAATCACCGTAAATGCACTGAAACTTTTCATATCCCGGTATTTCTTAATCTATTATTAAAAAAACAAATAAAACAGGATTAGAGATCAACATTATTCCGAACAACCAATGTAAACTTTATATTATGTAACACAGAATTACTGGCAAATCTAAAAAAAACCCCCCAAAAAACAAACTATTTTTTACAGACTGATATACGAGTAACTTGCAAACCATCTTTTTAATTTCTGGCTTATTCTGTCATCCGTTGAGTCCTTGTATAGCGCTTTGAGCACATTTAGTGGATATTGCGCTATATAAAGCTCAATTTTTAAATCTTTTTTTATGAATCAAATTAATACAAAGAAAATCTGCTAGGTCGTAATTCTCAGCCTTTTTGACGTTTGACTTCCATCGCGAGTATAATTTATTCTACGCAATTCTAGCATATCCACAACAAATAAAATGATGACGTAGTTTTAAATATTCTTGATACTATCAAGTGATAATAATCAGCATTCGCAAAAAAATAATTTAAAAAATGATGACGGCATTTAAAATCTCTCATGATAATATCAAGTAACAATAATCCCATTCGCAACAAAAAGAAATGATGACGTGATTTTAAATCACCCTTGATACTATCAAATAATGATAATCTTTCTAATCTAATCTTTTAAAAAGATTGGGTTGGAGATCAACTTTGTACAGTAAAGCCAATTATAATTTTTTTTATTATCGAGCACTGAAATGCCAACACATCTAAAATACAATTTACAGTAGTATAATAAGTATAATTATAGATGACCGCCTGTTCCTAACAGCCTTTATGTCTCCATAAATATTACGGGCTTTCCATTAGATGGAAATTTAAAAAAAATATTTTATAATTTAGACATCTGGGGAAAAAAGGAGGGGGGGGGGTATACTAAATTGGCAAGCATTAGTTATAAACATTTAAAAACGTAAAGATACTCTTTATCCACCGAATCAGATCTTTGGGCAGCGTGGCTCAGCGGTACGGTCTTTGCTTCTTGCCCGAAAGGTACAAAGTTCGATCGCCCATCGCTGCGCTGTGCTACTGTTGTAGCCTTGAGCAAGTCACCTCGCCCTAGCACAATTTGCGGCGCTGAACTACGGCTGACGCGCCTGAGTTATTCCAATCTTCTCTGGAATAGGCGATATTATCAATTTGTTTACTGTGTTGCCAATGTGTAGCCTACCCCGCTACCAAGTTTTAATTTAATAAATGCAATAGCAAGTAATCAAACCATTTAAGATGAAGTGCTGATTGCAAGAATAATATCGGCAGTAGGGACAACTTGAACGAGCCTTGGAGACCTTTTATGCCACCGATCCTGGTGAGTGCGACAGAGGTGAATATTTTATGATTCCTGCCAATATCTATAATTTGTGCGGCTATGTGTGTGGTTTTGTGGTATGATACTCGCTTTTGGATCTAAAGGTCCTGGGTTTGAGCCTCGCTCGGCGTACAGTTGAGTCCTTGGAAAAGGTTTCTTTTCTCACAGTCTCTTACTGTACTCAGGTGTAAAAAGGAGTACCTGGCCCTTAACAGCGTTGTCTATGTTGGAAAAAATAAATGTAATATCGCCTCCCAGGCGGTATATCTCGTTCTACATGTTAAGTATTGCTGTTGGCCAGGGACCCCTTGTAAAGCGCTTTGAGCACGTTTAGTTGATAATGCGCTATATAAAAGTGTAATTTTAATTTTAAAGTTTTAAATTAATGAAAGCTTCAATAGCAAGTCGTAATCAAACCATTTAAGATGAATTACTGATTGTTACGATATCGGGAGTAGGGAGAACTTGAACGAGCTAGGAGCTCATTCCTGCCATCGATCTTGGTGAGTGCGACAGAGATGAATATTTTATGACTTTAGTGCCAATATCTATAATTTCATTCGATGGGCTGACTCCGTTTATTCTTTATAGAGAACGCGATTACATGTTAACTTGACTGCCGGTTCAAGTCGTTCGTTTATAAAAACTAATAAAATTATATAATAATATAATTAATAATAATAATAATAATAATAATAATAATATAATATATAATAATAATAATAATAAAATATAATAATAATATAATAATAATATATAATATAATAATAATAATAATAATAATAATAATAATAATAATATATAATAATAATAATAATAATAATAATAATAATATAATAATAAATATAATAATAATAATAATAATAATAATAATAATAATAATATAATAATAAATAATAATAATAATAATATAATAATAATATAATAATAATATATAATAATGTATAATAATAAATAGTAATAATAATAATAATATAATAATAATAATAATAATATATAATAATAATAATAATAATATAATAATAATAATAATAATAATAATAATAATAATAATATAATAATAATAATAATAATAATAATAATAATGATAATAATAATGATAATAATAATAATAATAATAATAATATAATAATAATAATAATAATATAATAATATATAATAATAAATAATAATAATAATAATAATAATAATAATAATAATAATAATAATAATAATAATAATAATAAATAATAATAATAATAATAATAATAATAATAATACTTCAAAGGAATATTTTTGAACAGACATGTTGGACAGACATGATAATAAGTAAGCAAATAACTAGGTGGTATAAGTAGGCTATGCATAATGTGAAAGTAATAAGATCTGTAATTTGATTGGTGTATTGAGTTTTCTAAATTCGTGTAAATAAGTTAAGATTAGTGACAAAAAACTTGAAAAATTGAAAGATATATTTATATATTTAAAATTTTTAAAACTAGGTACCGTCATAGGGTCACTTATCGGTAAAAGACTTCAACAGTCATGTCGTCACTTCCCTCGTAATGACGCATGGTAACTTAGTAACTGGCTCTAAACTATCGGAACAATGGCGGACACCCTTATGAAATATTTCTCCGACGAGCATAAAAGTGTATCCAGAGGAGAAAAACATTATAAATTATATGATCATGTCTTGACTTTTATACATTCTGATCACAAGACATATGAAAAGTTCTAGCCAGCATGAAGAATAAAAAGTACCGATTTTCTTTGTTTAGAACCACGATGGCCGCTGTTGCTGGGCGACGTGACATCAAACTATTGAATCCAATTGGGTCGTATTGAGTAATGGACACTGTCCCATTCTTGAGCAGAACGCTTATTTTTCTGTCTTGGTTTCGTGACTATAAGTCAATAAATAAATATTTGATTGCATAAATAAGATATACGACTTGGTATAGGACAACGGTTGTGTGGATCTCCTGTAATCCCCCCCCCCCCCCCCCGATGTGTGCGGTATTATTTTACGAACACGAACCGACGAAACCGAAAAGTTATGGGAAGAAAGCAGCAGTGGAAGTGAACTGGCCATGGGAGAGTGGGTGTTCTTTTTTACGAACCGGCGCCGAAACCACGAAACCGACAAGTTATGGAAGAAAGCAGCAGTGGAGAGTGAACCCGGACCATGGAAGAGTGGGTGTTTCTTTTTCGAAACCGCGCCGAAACTGACGAATCGACAAATTCTGGAGAGTAAACATCAGTGGGGAGTGAACTTGGACTATGGGTTTCGGTGGTTCGGCGGTTTCGGCGGTTGCGGCGGATTCGTAAAAGAACAAACCCGCGATATGTGACCATTAATTGTCTCAGCGGCTGAAGCATCGCTATTTTCACGGTATGAATCTCTCCCCCCCCACCCCGAGATATAGACATTTCCGAGTTTGGCGATATTACGTCTATAATGCCATTTTTATTATTATATTATATTATTATTATTTTATATTATGTTATTATTTTATTATATTTATTATTATTATTATTATTTTTTTTATTATTATTTATTAGGAAGGCTTAACAGGCGACGTTTATTGTTTGAATGAAATTGTTCAATATGCCTGCTGGTGAGTCGGGTGGGGGTGGAAGGGGGGGGGGGTGAATATATTAAGTATTATGATGTAACACGTTGAGTATGGTAATTTCATGGAAAGCGGCTCATGTTAATTATTATTAATTTATTTACATATTAAGGGATGATTAACATAATATTATTTTTTGTTATAATTTTCTCTCTTAAAATCTCGGCCATGTAAACTGAGCAACGTATATTGGTAACTTTGTCATTGTAACTAATTACGATCAATTTAAAATCGACGTGGACATTTTCGCAGGTCTGATATCCGAAAACAATTTATGCACTTGATTTAACATTGTTGTAATGAACGCTATTTATTGTGTGTTGGTTGAAGACTAATTCCATTACAACAACGACACCATAACACTTTGGGTTATAAATAATCATTAAAAAAAAACCCAACAAAACCTTCATTCATCCCCAAGGGGAAATTTGTCTTTAGGGTCTATCTCAAGGGAAGACTGAAATAACCTCACGTGCCAGCCGCCGCAGTGCAGTGCCGCAAAGTGAGCTAGGGCAAGGTAACTTGCTCAAGGCACACAAAAGGCAGTTAGTCGAACTTGGTAGATACCTTTTGGATACGAATTAAAGTTAAAGACCGTACCGCTGAGCCACGGCCGCTTAGATCTGCTATTAAGTATACGTCGATTTAAATTATTTCAAGCTGGTTTTGTCAGTAACTGATTTTCTTTAAAAATTCATGCCAGGGCGTTATTTAGTTATTTTGTTATTCCTATTCCATTCACAATCAACCGGGAATAGACCGTAGCCATCGTTAACATATAGCCTGGCAGTGGAATCCTCTAGTTTTTAGGTTTGTGTAGCGTCTAGTGAGTTGTCGTTAGTAGAGCTCAAGGAAACAAGTTATTTCATTGGTTGAACTGTTGAATAAAACTCACGATTTGTTTTCTTTTGTGGCAAAAGACTGGCATTTTGACGTCATTTTTTTGGTCAGTGTCAGGCTATAACTTTACGATGGCTACGAATAAACACTTAGACAACCACGCCTCTCGGACAGTCGTCATAATATGTAAACAATAGCAATCTAGTTCTCGTCACCCATTTGGCGATATAAAAACAATAACAATGATCAGAGAGAGAGAGGTCGTTTTCATCCGCATTATTGTTTTTAAACAACCAACCATGCTTGTCCGAGCACGTTTGAAGGTGTGTCACAAATTCCATGTTTTGATTGGTCAAAAATCGACTGGTTAATTATTCATCTCTTCGAGCAATTATCGCAATTATTATTGAGCGTCTAAAAATAGTTTTTAACGTGAAACAGACAGGGGAAATGGGGTTTGAGGGGGGGGGGGGGGGGGGGGCGTGGATGAGGGGTTGGTAGTAAAAACAAACAACCACTGCATCCGAGACCGATCTCGATTCCTTTGCTTATGAAGCGGGTGCTCTATCGAACCTACAATTATTGCGAGTCTAAAGTGATAGAAACAAAGTCATTTTAATTTAAAAGCAAGTGTCTTGGTAATAATAGTAATCATAATATATTTTTTTTTACAAAGGGGGTTAATTATAATAATGTGATTGCAAGCGTGAGAAAGGAAACCTTCAATTACGAAGAGATAAATATCATGTGTTATTGAGACACAGATAACAATCACAGCGCTTCCTTACTCTGGAAAATAACCCATATATTAAAAATTTGGCCAAAAAACCCGTCCTTCAAATATCGATCGATTTAAATGACCCTCATCTTTGCAAAGAAACTCTCAAACCTGGGACTTTGGTTTGAGAGTTGTTTTTTTTTTGCCAAGGTGAGGGTCATTTAAATCAATCGATATTTGAAGGACGAGTTTTGTGGCCAAATTTTTGAATATGCGTTCTTTCCAGAGTTCGCGAGAGGGGACAATACGATAACAACGATTTCTATTTTTCTAATTATACTTCCGACTGTCTATTAGTCTGGGATGCCGATTTGATATTTTCAATTTCATTAAAAAATATAATTAAATTGCAAAACAATAGACGTTTAATTTTGTATTGATGAAACAAAACTGACGTCACTCAGCTCTTTGTTATAGTTTTTTCAGACAGTCATAATTTAAAGATTATTTTTCACTTATCAACCAGACTATAAAAGTTCAAGGTTACAATTAGTTTTTAACGTTGATACGTTATATTCGGCTGGCGGATGTTGTGAGTATCTTACCTATACGCATATCATCAATGGATTCGACAACAATAAAGCAGTTGAGGGAGGCAAGGGAAGCGTTTTAAAAACTCCTATATTTATAGGCTAAATTGATTTTCTATTCATCTTGATGAAATACTCACAACATCCGATATCCCAATTAAACATACTCTAACACAAAAATGTGTGTAACCTTTAACATTTACAGTCTGATTGATATAATTTCGTGAGAACTAATCACCAAAATGGCTGTCTAAAAATAATAACAAACGCTGAGTGACTTAAATTTCGTTCCTTTCATATACTGATAAATGCTAAAAACAGAATCTTCTTTTACTGATTATAGAATAGAGTGGTTGAGGTCAAACAACGCCATTTTCACGTCTCTTATGCAATTACTGTTCCATTCGTCGTGCTTCGTTGATAAAGGGGAAACCCGGAACGTTCACATTATCTGTCTTCGTTTATCAAACCGAAGCTCCCATTCAAGTTCATGACGTTGTTTATTTCTTCGAGTTCCAAGCAACAACATTTTCACTAACTACAATAAAGCATTTTATATTGGATCTTGTATTTGGCTTTTTTTAAAAATAATTATAATTTGACAATTTTGCTGTCATATCGCATGACATCTCTCCTTCCCCCCCCCCCCTGCCTCCACACCCCCCCCCTCCATCCACCCCCTCCATCCACCCCGATAATATAATTACGACAATGTAACAAGCTGTAACAAGTCAAAACATTTTTTAAACAAGCCGAATGCAAGGCCCATGAAATCGTTAATGCGTCATTTATTTGCCGCGTTTTTCTGAAGACCTGCAGACTATTATGAAAAATTCGTAGAATTTCCAAATTTTGGCTCCAATTTTAAAACTTCGTGAGGTTTTCTAAGTCATTAACACTTACAGAAATGTTTAAAAATTCCTTTATTCATCCCATAGGGGAAATTTGTCTCTAGGGTCTATCTATTCCAAGGGAAGACTGGTAAAACCCAGGCGTTAGCCGTAGTGCAGCGCCCGCAAATTGAGCTAGGGCGAGGTGACTTGTTCAAGGCCACACAGTAGGGCAGCGGCGGGTGATCGAACTCGGTACCTTTCGGGTACGAAGCAAAGACCGTACCGCTGAGCCACGAATATGAAAGTTGATGCAGGGCCTGTATAAGTTTAAGGATTCTGAAGCGTTATTTAACTCACTCAACCCTAACACCGACTATATCCGTAGTTTGTCCGGGTTACTTTTATCCCATGCCTATATATAACATTTTTCTGAGACAGATTATAGGCGTAGTATCAAAGCTAATGTTTTTAGTTTTTACATGTTAATGGTAGTTGAATAAAAACATATATACACACGCTCATTATTAATACATTTTTTCCATTCATGAAAAGTAGCAAAAATGTCTAGGATTGATATGTTAATCCTTTGTTGTGGTAAATAGTTCATTTTAAAAGTTTACAGTGACTACAATATTAATCTCCCCAAAATTACGAATTTCTTAGAATTTCAGATAGGCAGGTTTGTTTCCGTGGTGTTTTTAATTTGATTGATTTAATATCTCCCGATGAGGAAATTATTTGTATCTTTTTTTCTCAGGCAGTTGTCGATTGCATGTCACAACATATTATCATTATGTCTTTTCATAGTTATGTAGTCTAGTGGTATAACACTCGTCTTTGGATCGGGCGGTTCAGGGTTTGAGTTCCCTCTCTGAGAGGCTCATAGGTGAGTCATTGGAAAACAAAAGGCTATCAATTCACCTTCTATCGGTACTCAAGTGTAAAACGGGTACGTGGCCGTTGAGAGTGTTGTCTCTGTCTTTTAATAATAATCTAATATCACGTAACAGGTGACATGTCTCGTCTTACATGTTAAGTGTTGCTATTGGTTTGAGGACGCCTTGTAAAGGGCTTTGAGCATGTTTAGTGGATATTGCGGTCATTAAAAAAATATTGAAATGTCTAATTTTTACTATTCGATCAGTTATTTCGCATTTTAAAATTTTTAATTAATTAATTTTTTTTTTTTCAATTACAATTTGAGAATGTTGCTGTCATATTTTATGTAACGCATCCCCAAGATAATAAATGAGATGACAGCAATGTAACAGCAACGCGCTGAAACAAGTCAACTTTTTAAACAAGCCGAATGTAATCAATACACGACATGGGGCAGATAGTTGTGGTGTCAATTGTATCAAACCTTTTGCGTGGCATTTTGAACATGATTGATTCAAGATTTCCCGAAGTAGAAAATATTTATGAATTTTTTTCAGGCAGTTGTCGATTGCATGTCATAATATATCATTATGTCTTTTTATAGTTATGTGCTCTAGTGTCATGATACTCGTCTTTTGGATCGGGCGGTTCAGGGTTTGAGTCCGTCCCCTCTCTGAGGGGCGTATAGGTGAGTTCCTGGGAAAAAAAGAGTATTTACACACACATTCTCTCACCGTACTCAGGTGTAAAACGGGCATCTGGCCGTTAACAGCGTTGTTTCTGTCCTTTATAAAAATGTTTTATCGTCTAAGAGGCGACATGTCTCGTTCTATATGAGTAAAGTGTTATTTTTGGTTGAGGACGCCATGTAAAGCGCTCTGAGTACGTTTAGTTGATCTATTGTTTTTTTTGGGTTTTTTTAAAAATTACGTCTTCCGCTACGGCATAATTAGTTACCGTCGCCTAGGCGTTCCATGAAGGAATATAGATAATCCTTCAAACAAGATGTCTGATGTCAACAGAAATCACCCATGATGTCCAAACTGAGCAAAATTGGGGCTAATAATCTTACTTTTTAATATTTTTTTTACTACTAGTAAAAAGCCCGCAATTTCGCGGGGAAAGAACTATTTTCATTCGATACTGTACTCACCATCATTTAATGAGGGCAGATTGGTAAACAACGTTGTCTGTGTAATTTGGTATATCTTCGGTTGATTTTTCTGTGTGGCCCAATAATATATTTAATAATATATTCCCTCAACTAACCCCAAGAAAAAATTAAAGCTAGTACCTTTAATTAAACCCAATAGGAAAAACAAACACCCTAGCACTTTAATAATACTTATGACTAACCATAAAAGGAAAAAAAAAATCATCCGATCTCGAGCTAACCCTAATAGAAAAAATCATGACAAATTGAATAAGTAAATGCCTGACAAAAGATCAAAGGTGAAAATACAAATTTAAAGAATACTGGGGATGTAGGAGCTTTCGGAATGTCTCCCCTTTACTTAACTTATGGAAAAACAAACATCCTAGCACCTTTACTAAGACTTATGACTAACCTTAATAGAAAAAGAAATATCCTCGATCTCGAACTAACCCTAATAGAAAAAAAAGAATCAAAATGGCGACTGAAATACCTTCATGTGATCAAGTGAATAATATCACTATGAATGCCACGATTTGCTGAAAAATGCCAGCACCCACACACACATGTATACACCACACACAACACACACACACACAAACACAAACACACACACGCACACACACACACACACAAACATACACGCAATTAGAACATACATAACAACACTGATCACCGCTAAATCAACAACACAACGGAAGTAATAATAATACTTGATGTCATAAATAGATGACGCAAATTGACAACTTTTTACAGTGTCAAAATTAGTTGATTTTGGGAGTCAAGTGTCGTCGTTGGTACATATTTTATGATATCTGTTTGACTCAACGAACTTTCAAACTGACTTTAAATTATAAAAGGAAATCAAGTTATCTGTTTATCTGTCTGTAAAAAATACATTTCTAATTTTCAAATCTTTCAGTAGAGTTGTGCGCCGTATTAATGTTTTTATTGACTCAAATAAGCACAATGTTCTCCACAATGCTATATTTTTTAAGAAAGGATGTTACTAGTGTGCATCTTGTGTGAGTGTGTCTATGTCAATATTGTATTGTTATAAATGTGTAACCAAATGACAAATTGCCACTTTTTGGGGACAATAAAGATATATTATTATTATTATTATTATTATTATTATTATCATCATTATTATTATTATTATTATTATTATTATTATTATTATTATTATTATTATTATTATTATTATTATTATTTACTTAGTTACTTCCGGTGTCATCTCTTAGGTAGAGGTCCACTTGAAATGGTGCGCGACTCTTCTCTGTTGCACGTTTTATTTGGTTACATTCAGTTGCAGAGAGTCCACTCCAACCTTTCACATCATCCACCCATATTCTTGGTGGTCTGTCTGCCCTTTGGTCTCCAGCCTTTCACATCATCCATCCATATTCTTGGTGGTCTGTCTGCCCTTTGGTCTCCAGCCTTTCAGATCATCCATCCATGTTCTTGGTGGTCTGTCTGCCCTTTGGTCTCCAGCCTTTCACATCATCCATCCATATTCTTGGTGATCTGTCTGCCCTTTAGTCTCCAGCCTTTCACATCATCCATCCATGTTCTTGGTGGTCTGTCTGCCCTTTGGTCTCCAGCCTTTCACATCATCCATCCAGGTTCTTGGTGGTCTGTCTGCCCTTTGGTCTCCAGCCTTTCACATCATCCATCCATATTCTTGGTGATCTGTCTGCCCTTTGGTCTCCAGCCTTTCACATCATCCATCCATGTCCTTAGTGATCTGTCTGCCCTTTGGTCTCCAGCCTTTCACATCATCCATCCATGTTCTTGGTGGTCTGTCTGCCCTTTGGTCTCCAGCCTTTCACATCATCCATCCATGTTCTTGGTGGTCTGTCTGCCCTTTGGTCTACCGCCTTTCACATCATCCATCCATGTTCTTGGTGGCCTGTCTGCCCTTTGGTCTCCAGCCTTTCACATCATCCATCCATGTTCTTGGTGGTCTGTCTGCCCTTTGGTCTACCGCCTTTCACATCATCCATCCATGTTCTTGGTGGCCTGTCCGCCCTTTGGTCTCCAGCCTTTCACATCATCCATCCATGTTCTTGGTGGTCTGTCTGCCCTTTGGTCTCCAGCCTTTCACATCATCCATCCATGTTCTTGGTGGTCTGTCTGCCCTTTGGTCTACCGCCTTCGACTTTGCCCTGGTCAAAACATTTCAATTTTCTTGATTTTTATTGTGTAGAGCAAGGTTGGTTGAATTCCTATGATATCACAAAACTTCTTGGTTGCTTTTTTGTCTTTCCAGCTTATCTTCTCAAGTTGTCTAAATTTCCACACTTCAAATACTTCTATAATCTTACCCAAGGCAAGAAAAAAAACAAACAAAACAAAACGAAAGTTCCTGAAATAGAGCTCGAACCCGGGACATTCCGAGTAAAAGTGCAATGCCTTAACTACTCTATATAAATACCTAAGTTTTTTTTTTTATAGTTGCCCAATTTCCATGTCACATGTCAAAATATCATTTTTTTTCTTCAACCAATTGCCGATCCCCAATTTCCACGTCAGCAGTTAGACATTTGACATTGTTTCAATAACGACGAAAACGTATGAATATTATTGTGGCAACAAGATTGGTCGTCAATGCCGATGACTTATTAATGTTAAAAGATCAAAATTGATTGCTTTTCAAATATTGAACCCCAATTCAACACAGCCAAAAAACACCGGTAAAACACTTACATTTTTGAAAACCTTTTGGGTCAGAACGTTTTATCTTCAAATTTAATGGGGCAGCGTGGTTCAGCGGTACTGTCTTTGCTTCGTACCCGAAAGGTAACGAGTTCGATCACCCGCCGCTGCCCTGGGTGGCCTTGAGTCACCTCACTCTAGTTCAATTTGCGGCGCAGCACTGCGGCTGACGCCTGGGTTATTCCGGTCTTACCGTGGAGTAGACCCTAGAGACAAATTTTTTCTTTGGGATGAATAAAGGGAATTTTATTTTAATTTTATTTTTAAATGTTTGTTGCCGATCGCCTCCTAATCTTCGGACTGGGACGCTTTGGCAGCTTTTCTGAATAGTTGAGTGAGTTCTTTCCACTGATGACGGTCTGCTGCGATGGATCTCAGGTATTTTAAATCCTTTCCGCACCTCAGTTCTGCTACCGATATCTGAAACAAAATATTCCACATAACAAAATGGGAAGATAATTGTGTTTACTGAAGGAGTGTTTTGAGTCCGAAACGTTCCGTGCTTTTGTATTCCGTTCTTTTTCGAAGTTATTATAGCCATTTATGTTCATTCGATTGGTTTGTTTGTTTTGTTTTTATTTTTAACAGTCCACAATTTCTAACAATTTCAGGAAGTGTCAGTTTTTGTGATATTTCAACAGTTAAAAGTCATTATAAATTTTTTAAAAATGAAAAATAAAATTGAGCTTTATATAGCGCAATATCCACTAAATGTGCTCAAAGCGCTTTACAAGGGGTCCCTGGTCAACAGCAACGGTAAACATGTAGGACGGGACATGACGCCTGTTAGGCGATATTACAATTTTTCGGACAAATAAATACAACGCTGTTTACGGCCAGGTACTCATTTTACACCTGATTACGGTGAGAGAATATGAGTAAAGAGCCTTTTTCCAAGGACTCAACTATGCGCCGAGCGCGAGGCTCGAACCCAGGACCTTCCGATCCGAAAGCGAGTGTGATACCACTAGACCACATAGCCGCACGATATATTTCGATATATTATAATCAATCGGACTTCCAAGCAAAGAATTTCTGCCCAAAACGGACATATAAATCGATTTGTCAACAAAGCACGTCATTATAACTTGTGATATTTGATACAGCATTGATCTTTTAAAGTGAACAAACAATTTTTGTTTTCATTGAGATCATTCAGTGCATATAACATAGCCTTTTTATTTATGGGTGTTGGTGGGTACTTGTAGATACTAGAGTTCTAGATAACATTTAAATAGAGCATGTAAAATAAATAAGGACACTCACATTGTATTTTGTCTAGACGATCGTTTCAGTACTGGTCGCACCTCTTCGGCCTTTTTTATATATATAATATATATTTTTATATTGATATATTTTTTGAGTACATTGTCAATATCTTGAGGAAGATTTCTATCGATAGAATGAAATTGACGTCACTCGGCTGTTTGTTATTGTTTTTAGCCAGCCATTTTTTTTATTGTATTAATCATACTATAAACGTTTAACTATACAGATAGTTTTGTGTATTGGTAAAAACAAAAAACAAAAACAAAAACAAAACTTGAGCTTTATATAAAGCAATGTACACTAAATGTGCTCAAAGCGCTTTACAAAGGGTACCTGACTAACAGCAATATGCAACATTTAGGAGACATGACGCCTGTTAGGCGATATTACAATTTTATTTCTGACAGAGACACCACTATTAACGGCCTGGTAGGTACTCATTTTACATCTGAGTACGGTGATAAAATGTGACTAAAGAGCTTTTTCACAAGGACTCAACAATACGTCGAGATATGAGTGACGTCAACTTTGTTCTATCTATACTATAAGAGACGTAATTGACGCCACTTGGCTCTCTATTTTTATTTTAGACCGCGATTTGGGTGATTAGTTCTCACTAAATTATATAAATCAGACAATTAATTTTAAAGGATACACACAGTTTTGTGTTTTGGTCGACAACTGCGTGGCATTTTCCCCTCTGAGCGGTATTTCAGTGCTAGGTCAACCTGACCCCATTAGTGGGGTCAGCCCATGGGTGGAACAGGTAGCGGTCAGTAGGAATCCACAAGATATGAAGTGAATAGAAAAGTGCCAGAAGACAATAGAGAATAAAAATTTTTTCGCGGCGGTGGTGGGGTTTGAACCTGCGACCTTATTGGTACGACAACTCCGCCTGGCAGGTGAGAGCGTGGCTCTACCGTGTGAGCTATCCACGAACACAAAAATATTCGTTTCAAACTCAAAGTCATTACTAGATCCCTCTCTCACCCACTTCTTGAGACCGCCGATTCGTTCGTACACCACCATCGCGAATAATTTTGACCAGCAGTTAAGCTTAATAGCCAATATTCTCAACACAAACATATAACAAAGAAACGATTGAGACATTGAGTATGCTCCGGTGTATGGGGTGAATTTTTAATTCAGAAAAGTGAGTGGAGCAGGCACTTATGTTGGTAACAACAAGATATGAAGTGAATAGAAAAGTGCCAGAAGACAATAGAGAATAAAAATTTTTTTTCGCGGCGGTGGTGGTGTTTGAACCTGCGACCTTATTGGTACGACAACTCCGCCTGGCAGGTGAGAGCGTGGCTCTACCGTGTGAGCTATCCACGAACACAAAAATATTCGTTTCAAACTCAAAGTCATTACTAGATCCCTCTCTCACCCACTTCTTGAGACCGCCGATTCGTTCGTACACCACCATCGCGAATAATTTTGACCAGCAGTTAAGCTTAATAGCCAATATTCTCAACACAAACATATAACAAAGAAACGATTGAGACATTGAGTATGCTCCGGTGTATGGGGTGAATTTTTAATTCAGAAAAGTTAGGAATCCGTGATGCCGCTGATGGTAATTAATTGTTGCAATATTTTATGGTATTGCTCAGTTGCTAACACAAATATGAAAATTGTTCCCTCACCACAAGCAAAGCAAAGGTTTCTTTCATCATATGCCATGGTTGATAATAATTTATCCTCTTAAGGCTGCTCTTAAGAGAGGTGTCAATTTAGTGGTTTTTGTGCTATCAATGAAATTAATTTGTTGTTATTTGCATATCAATAATTTAATTCCCAGCGGCAGAAAATGATTGAAACAAGCATCATTATAAAGTAAAAATGATGATCTTGACACATGCCAAGTTTTGTTGTCCGGGCAGTAAAACCTTAAAAGATATGAATTTTTTATTGTAAATTTCTTATTTGGCATGGCTTGGTGAGATCCTTATTTTCTCTCCCATAGTACTCCATGCCATGAATTATGTCCAAATATCAGTTTAGGAATAAAATATAAACAACCATTAGACGAAAATAATACTAATATTATTTTTTAAGCATTTAACTGATTTAAATATGAGTTTTGGGCACATTTGAAAGCCAACTTTTCAATGGCTTGATAACTTTTTTCTATACTTAAATCCCTTACGATTCAAGTCAAAATTATATTTTTTTATGACTGTTAGGCATTATAGTTTGAAGATGTATACGGTACTGCTTTTGTGTGGTTGTCTCAGGAAATGCCGACTTTATAGTGTCATATAGGTGTCAATGTTTAGGGTATTCTTGCATGTTGAATAAGTAATATAATGTAAGTTCAAGTTCTCCTTTTGTGCACAAGTGAATGTGTTAACTTTCTATAGACTGAAGCGTCCAGATATATATGGCAGTGATTTCCCAAAAATTAAATGATCTTGCTGTGGTATGCCTGTGGTGTTATACTGATTTGACTCTGACTGTTATTCAATTGTTTTATCTCTAAATTTGACTGACTGGAGTTCAATGGTATATCAGATCACTTTATAAGACAATGACTAAATGTGTATTCTTGAAGGAAAGGTGATGATTCTATATAACCTATATGGACAGTGTGTTCGTTTTGAATGTAGTTGGTCAATAAGGAGAAAAAGGTTACTACTTGGAATAAACTATATGCCCTCATTTTGAATCCTCTTTTGTCAACATACTATGTCCGTCTGTTTGAGCAAATCATTTAATTTAACAGTACCAGTGCTTAGTGTTAGTTGTAATTGATGATTGATACTGCAATATTTGTAGCATGTCCAGTAACCTTGTTGGGTGATTGATTTTTTCTTGTAAAGAAGTCATACTTTATAGGCAGATTGATAGTAAATTGAGATATTGACATCATACACAATATTAGTTTTTAGTCTTTACTGGTCAATAAAATATTATCTTTATGAGTTATTTTACCACATAAAGACATAAATCATATCAGTTTGCTGTTATGATCAACATAACTGTTTGAGAGGAACGGAATTGGTAAAAACAATATACAGAACTTACAAAACCATGAATAAATCAAGAAAATCAACTGCCAATATGATAATATTGCACAGGAACATAGATGAATATATGTACTTTTGATATTTATTGAAATTCTTAAGATACTGCCGCTGAGTTTTGAATAACAAATTTTTTATTTAAGTGCACTATAATTTACAAGCACTTAAAATTAGATCAACAATTTGTGATATTCAAAGAAAACTATTGACCACAAGAATGTCAAATTTTCACTGATGTTTAGAAAGACAACTGATTTTTCAAATCAAAATAATGAAGTGAAAGAGTCTGTTATAGTTTTCCCGCTATACAGACATATTATAAGACCATAAAGATCCATAATTGCCCCCATTGGACACGGCACTGCCTGATACCAGTTGAACTCCAATGACCTCATGCAGGTAGCGAGCAGGGAGGGTTATTGGTCCCTTGGGAGTTCCAACTGAAATAGCGCTGATTCCACGCAGTTCGACATGTACGAGTACATTGCAGGTCTGACATCCGAACGCAATTATGGGCCTAGTTTAACATTGCTGTTAAGGACAATAATTTGCGTTATTCTTTTTTTTTTTGATTTCCATTACAACAATGAGCCCATAATGAATTGGGTTATCAGACCTGCAAATATGTGCATGTCGTTGTTGATTTATTTAATAAGACTGGAAGATAGTGTGATTATTTTACCTGAAGGCGTAGCATCGATATCAAATTAAGAAATTAAGGAGCAGGTACCGGTGTAAGATAAAACAAAAACAAAACTGAACAAGTGTGTGTGAAAGGTGCCAGAAACAAAGCAAGAAAGAAAATTATAAGAAAAAAAAAACTATCCCAAAAAAATCCGTCGACCTCGATTGGGGATCAAACCTCAGACCTTCAGATTACCGATAAGACGTGCTACCGTTACACCAACATTTCTTGCCTTGTCTGGCACCTTTTCATACACACTTGTTCAGTTCTTTATCTTGTGCGGCTATGTGGTCTAGTGGTATGACACTCGCTTTCGGATCGGAAGGTCCTGGGTTCGAACCTCGCGCTCGGGGGCATAATTGAGTCCTTGGAAAAGGCTCTTTACTCACATTCTCTTCCCGTACTCAGGTGTAAAATGAGTACCTCGCCGTTAACAGCGCTGTCTTTGTCCGAAAAATTGTAATATCGCCTAACAGGCGTCATGTCCCGTCCTACATGTTAAATGTTGCTGTTGACCAGGGACCCCTTGTAAAGCGCTTCAAGCACATTTAGTGGATATTGCGCTATATAAAGCTCCATTTTTTAATTAAAAAAATATTCAGCATCGATTGAAGCGTACACTATTCTCTTGAAAAGTCGTTTATATGAAAAAGTTAACTTCTCAAGATTCTTACCTCCACACAAAGAAACTCTACATTTTCGCCGAGTTCTGGGACCCCTTTTGTCTGTGGTATCAATTATGGATGGTCCTGGATATAAAGCCAATACTGCCGTACTCAGGAAAAAAACCCCAACCCATATTTAAAAATTTGGCCAGAAAACTCTTCCTTCAAATATCGATCGATTTAAATTACCCTCGTCTTGGCAAAAACTTTCAAACCTGGGACTTCGCGAATTCCCAGGTTCGAGAGTTTGTTGATTTTTTTTTTTTCCAAGATGAGGGTCATTTAAATCGATCGATATTTGAAGGACGAGTTTTCCGGCCAAATTTTTAAATATGTTTTTTTTTTCCAGAGTACGGTCAAATACCGCTGTTCCTTGGGACGTATCGTTAGT